>NC_086447.1:734608150-734685650 GCF_028390025.1 Pseudophryne corroboree
TTACTATGTAATAATCTGTTAAACATGATATATTGTAATAAAAGAAAATGCACAGATATTTCGTATCTATTGGTTTATCCTACCGAGTCATGCTGTTTGGCTATACAGTATGCCATATACCAGTGGTTCCCAAACTTTTTTTGAATCAATGTGTCCTCGAGTATCAGAATTTTTTTCACAGCACCTCTTGGCCCAAAGTTTCTTATTGAGAAATTTCGAAAAAATATTAAATTAAGTAAATTGTGTTTATATATCATCTTTATGCCAGTTATGTGATGAGGGACAGAATTTGCTTTTGTTTGTCCACATATTTTATGATTGGAAGCCACAAGCACTATTTTGTCTTATTATATTGACCATAAATAATTTTAATTGGTCCTGGACCACCAATCCAAGACACCCCTGCAAGAGCTTTGTGGCACCCAAGGCACTTCTGCAAGAGCTTTGCGGCACCCCAGCGTGCCACGGCACGCAGTTTGAGAACCACTGCCATATACAGTATACTGAGGCTCCATATTCCACTGAGCTACTGTTATATAGTAGTAGTGTTCTATATTTTATTTTGCCAGCAAAAGAGTTCTCAATTAAAAATTCATAGCGTCTGTCAGTGTTTTATTGCTGTTAACCAGAGACACGATTCAGCAATCGCAGCTGCGCTCTCAATAGCGATTGCAGAAGTATGCAAATGCTAAATCTCAGCTTTCCCTTTGTGCTCCACCGTGTAATGGAGCATACGAATGCTAAGACACCCACTTTCAGGCTCTGCGGTCTGTACAGTTGCCATGGAGATTGTAAACAATCCAATATCGACTCCATATCAGTCGCACATGCTCATGAAATTGACCCTTCTTGGGCTCACTTTAGGTTACCACCCAGTCTCAACCCTGAAATGCTCAGGGATGCCAAATCCTTTCTCAGGGGTTAGCGATACTGTAAGCAATTGCAAACGCCATCAGACATTCCGGTTCATGCTTGCTCCGTAAGGGTTTCCAGGACTTTTAGTGCATGAGCAGTAGCAAAAAATTGGTTAACTGCGGGAACATCAACACTGCATCCGTCACTGAATCAGACCCAATGTTGTGTTGCTCCCAGCTTTCTTTTAAGTGCAAGGTACAGTACCTTGCTACATTTTCTAAATACAATGAAATATGTACCTTAATCTACAACCAAATGTATAGCGGATTGGGCCTAGACATGGTTCCTGGTAGGGATGGCCCTCGACCATCGATGATTAACTACTGATGGACGATGGTTTTGTAATCAATGTCATAAATCCAATAGTTCTCTACCATTGATGGCGCAGAGGTTCGCAATTGGGTTTTTAATTTTTTTTCTACCTGGTGTCAGGACAAGAAGCCCTGCTCCACCTTCCGCTGTGTCCCATGAAGCCCTGCCCCATATTCTGAGTGTCTCACTGCCTGGTAAGTAATAGAGCAGGAATGACCATCAGTGGGGAAACTATCGCTAATTTCTCGTCAGTGGTTTCATACTGTATCATCAAGGTTAAGCACCAATGGTAACATCGACGGTTAACCCACCGATGGCCATCTCTAGTTCTGGGGCCCTAATCCTAAAACTGCTTAGCTCTTGACCTGCGTCCTACTCGCTTGTCTCTTCTACCTATCTTTTTGTTAGATCTATTCTTTAAATTGTATATAGCTCTTTCCTATATAATGTCTTCATGTGAAAGTACCACTAAGTTCCCAAGACTCAATTGAAGATATTTCTTTTAATCCATACCAGTTTAATGAGTTTGAAGGGTAAATCCTCCAATAAATTATCAAAAAAACTAGGAGAGGGAAAGTGCACTACGTAAGCTTTGAATTCTCCGCCTTGTGAATGAAACTTACAGGACTTGCACCTATGACAGTGGGTGCTGATATGATTCCAACCAGTAGCAGATTTTACCTATGGGCCCCAGTGAAATACACCATTTCAGTGAGCCAGTTCCAGTCCATGACTGCACTGGCTACACTGTGTCTGGCATTGACTTCCTATTGGATGTGCTACCTGCCAGTCAACCACAGAACAGGCAGTCCCATTGAGAGGTGTTTCCTCCCTCTGGGACTGCCAGACCTGGCTCTGATTAACAGAGAGCTGGCTTCCTGTGGGAAACCAATCCCTGCCTATCGGGCAGCCCTACCCTGCTTCTGTAGGCTGCAACCGATGCAGTCCTTAGAAGCTGGTATTGTTTTGCGCATGCACAGTCCCTACTGCTGGTTATGCGCATGCACCAGTACCAGCTCCTGCCAGATCCAGTTCCAACCTAATGATCACTGTGACTATATTGACATTAATTGCTTTGAAATATAGTAAATGGTAAGAGTGCCCCGTTTGTTTTGTTTTGCTGTGCTTTATATGGCTATTGAGTTCACTAATTCCTTGTTATTCTGTCATCTACAAAGATTGGAGGCAGATATTTTGTATGAGGAACAATATTGAACAAAAAGCAGCAAATCCATTCATTAGGAACAAGAGTCATCATTGTGGCAGACACCACTCTGTTTCTCAGACATGTCACTAGTTCCTATTGAATTTATAAGTCCACATATTATTTTGTAGAACAATATGCTCTGCAGAACTTAAAGGAACAAAAGAGAGGACTACTTTCCCTTTTATTTAAAATCATACATATATTTTATGTCTGTTCACAGACTGGAAACATTCTCTCATTAATCTTATACAGTCGTCTTTATTTTATGTCTAACCTGCAGAAGACTATTACGTTGTCAGTTTTATAATGCATTATATTTTGTTAATGTTCTAAACCTATCATTTTCCTATAGGCTTCAGTCAATAGGGAGAACTGGGCTTGATTAATTGTAGTTT
Source organism: Pseudophryne corroboree (assembly GCF_028390025.1). Classification (NCBI taxonomy): domain Eukaryota; kingdom Metazoa; phylum Chordata; class Amphibia; order Anura; family Myobatrachidae; genus Pseudophryne; species Pseudophryne corroboree. Next base: position 734,610,980 of record NC_086447.1, read on the forward strand.
AATGATTTACATACTAACAGCTACACAATGGGGACAGAGCCTCTGGTTACATTCTTCTTACCAACCACTGTTTCTTGGAAGACATAACTGGGCCTTATACGATGAAATGTGCAAAGTGTTTTTATGCAGAAGAAGAAATCTGTCTGTCATTGTCAGGGGGTATCCCTGAATAGCTGTAGAAGCCCTTACCCTAGCATTCATCACATTACCTGTGAGTCAGAATGAAACGAGGATTTCTGCTTCTGTCTTAATCATCATTTTTGCTTTTTGTGAGACTTCACAATGTGCTTCAATAAACCTCTATCTTTTCTTTATAGGTATGCAGGAGAAATGCTTGATGAGGATGTTTATCATAACAGAGACCTGGTAAACAATCGTCCTTTACAAGCCCTTGTAGCAGGTCTTAAGGCGTACAGCACATGGGAGAATGTATCCTGTCTGCAGGATTGCCGGGAATGTACCGGAGGAATGGTGAGTTTCTGCATAATGACTGGTGAGGAAGAATTGCTCCAGTACCTCAACTTGATGCTGCAAAAGTGACTGAGTGACACTTGCGCTTTTATAGCAGGAATTGTGTGATCGTTCTAAGGGCCTGATTCATGATTGTAAGGAATTGCACAGCTGCAAGGGAGCGGCTGTGCAATTCGTGTTATTAAGATGCAAGTGCAGCCTCCTGTTTGCATTAGTGAGGATTCGAGTGCTGCGTCTGAGGACGCCGCCTCGGATCACCATCGCGACCATGCGATTTGCAATGGGTTTAGGCACCGGCCAGATAGACAACTCCTGTTTGCATTACCGAGGATCAGAGTGCTGCCTCTGAGGACGCAGCCTTGGATCACCATCATAACCATGCAACCCGGGTCCAGTAAGCCTGCATCCGATGGCACAGACGCTGGATCCGCCACGCTTTCAAAACGGCAGTGACATGTCCCCAATTTGAGGAACAGGGCCGGGTGCCGCCTCTGCTTCGCTCCACAAAAGCTGCAGCTGACAGGGGGCTGCAAGCAATGTTACATATCGCAATATCGCATTCTGTCCATGTGCAGAACGGGCCTTCGTATGTGTGGTTTGTATACAAATATGAATTAGGCCCAAAGTCTCTGACACCACCACTGTTGATCAGGCCACGTGTGTGACCAAGTTGGACAGATCTAAATGGAGACTATAAGGTCCTGTTACTTTGGTAGGCTGATGATTGCACAGTCGGATAACTCAAGGCCACTGGTCAGCTGGAACAAAGAACAATAAGCTCTCCTAGATTTTTGTTTTGTGGTCTTAAAAAAATGTTTTTAGAAATCTGCCACCAGTGTTTGTTTTGAGGTATACCTGGGGGAGGTTGGAGCCATAGGGGAATGGTTATGTTTTTTTTTTGTTTGTTTTTTTCAATCAATAGCAACCTGCCTGGTTCCAATAAAACACGTCTTGTCCTGTCTGGTGTAAACACTGCTATCTACTACTGGACTTCAGCTACAGCTTCAGAATAAATGTATTTATTGTAATCAGTTTATCATTAGTTATAAATAACATTCCCCACTATAACAAGAAGCTGTCATAGCCAGTATATATTACATTGATAGAAACAGATTCTTGGATTTTTGACCATAAATATATATAGCCGATATAGGAGGGTGGTTTAATAAATAAGGTAAAAAGACCTCTCATTGTGTACATTTTCCACATACTGTAGTCCCCATACTTCCCGGCACAGAAGAAATCATTGTGACATGATGGCTTGTGATTTATTTTATTTTTTTCTGATTGTGAACATCTGTGAATTGCTTTGCTACCCAGTGTGAATACTGCTCCCTGTGCACCCAGTTACTCATCAACGATGCACAGTACCCACTGGGATGTTCAGTTTTTCAGCAATATCACTATCCAATGCGTCTGTCCTCCTAAATCAATCCAAACCTGCTTCCATGACATGACGTTATCACCATACACCTCGACATTTTGGGATGAGTTTCAGTTGCTGATGTGCCCTTTACACGCGGAAATCCGACCCCGCCATCTTACAACTAATGTTGGGACAGTATGACTGATATGAGGCGCAGTCTAATGGCCGTGAGGGGAAGCAGTGGTCTGTCTGCTCTGGCCTGGCGGTAAATTAGAATGAAAATAGAGAATATTACACACATGGGAGGTCTTTTTACCTTATTTATTGAACCATACCCTGTGTACTAGATTAATCAGCATCAAGATTAAAAATATTGTAGTCTTGAGAATTTTGTAATATGTACATTTGTACATTTGTCATAAGATCAGTCATTCATGTTCTTGTCATTTGCAGGTTATTCAGTGCACATATTTGTAATAGCAGGATTTATACTCTTACCCATCTAGAAGGAATTCACACATGTATCTCACGGATTTTAGAAATGGAGCTAAACTTGCGTGATTGTTGCTCATGTTAAAGGGCTCTTAGGGGGCCATTTATCAATTCTGGCATGCTGAATGCTATCTGGGAGGGATTTACCACCCAGGATCGCATTACGATATGCGATCCTATGGGCTGGATGCATCATCCAGCACTTGCAGGGACAAGGGCTGCTGAGGGGTCTCCTCAGACCATGCTGAAGAACTGCCACTTCCAGAGAGGAACCCTCTGCTCGACTAGGAATGTGATCTGTAGCCCATAGGCTACAATGGGCTACCGCCATCTTCAGATGGCTGTAGCTGTGGGGAACAATATCGGGAATGCACCGAATTCCTGATATTGGTAAATTTGGCAACATCATATCCCCCATAGAAACCTATGGGGGATGCCGCTGTGGGCGGCAATGGATACCTGCTGCGGTCCCTCCTTCTTACATTCAGGAGATGTCTAATATTTGTGGCTAACCCACGAAAATGAGTGTTTTCAGGGCTATAGCCTAAAATATACTTTCATAAATGGGCCCCTAAGTCACCACAGTGGAGCGTGGCAGATAACCACTGCACCTTTCAGTTTCTTAAGCTGGGTACACATCTCTTTAGATGTGATGGTTCAATCGATTTTTACTCCCATCCGGAATTCCCGACCATAGTACCGATACACGCGTACACATCTATACAGTTATATTTGAGACCTTCGATCCTGGGCTGCCAAAATATCAAAAGAAAATGATTGTACCATCATACACATGCTCCCGATTCTAGGCTGGTCAAATGTGCATACACGTTTAGACTGACCTGGCCTTTCCAAATCTGTTTAAACAGTACATAAGGGCCCTCATTCCGAGTTGTTCGCTCGCTAGCTGCTTTTAGCAGCATTGCACACGCTAGGCCGCCACCCTCTGGGAGTGTATCTTAGCTTAGCAGAATTGCGAACGAAAGATTCGCAGAATTGCGAATACAAAATTTCTTAGCAGTTTCTGAGTAGCTCCAGACTTACTCAGCCATTGCGATCAGTTCAGTCAGTTTTGTTCCTGGTTTGACGTCACAAACACACCCAGCGTTCGCCCAGACACTCCCCCGTTTCTTCAGACACTCCCGCGTTTTTCCCAGAAACGCCAGCGTTTTTTCGCACACGCCCAGAAAACGTCCAGTTTCCGCCCAGAAACACCCACTTCCTGTCAATCACAGTATGATCACCAAAACGATGAAAAATCCTCGTTATGCCGTGAGTAAAATACCTAACTTTTGTGTAAAATAACTAAGCGCATGCGTTCTGCGAACCTTGCGCATGCGCAGTAAGCGACTAATCGCAATATAGCGAAAATCGGCAATGAGCAAACAACTCGGAATGACCCCCAAGATGCGATCCTTCAATTAGACCCATTTAGTCTGACAATACATGATGGGTTTACGTAAGCACTCTTCCGATATCGAAAAGGTACGGCTCAAAATCGCAAGAACATGCCAACTATTGTATAGGCGTGTATCAAGCTTTATTTTCTTACAATTTGCAGCGGCAATTAATCATGTAGAGGAGCTGTTAGGTAAATGTTTAATGTGTTAGTCGTAACAAAGGAGATAAATACCCCAAAAATTCTAATGATCGTGGTATTAATTGGGTCTGGGTTTTTTTTTTTTTTTTTTACCTAGATGTAATATAGTATTATAGTAGAGTAAATTATGGTGAGCTACACTAAAGTTTGCAGAAGGGCACAGTGCAGAGTGATGTTAGTATCGTTCAGTTTTAGGTTGTGCTTGCAAGGGAATTGTCATTACTGTAGTTATAAGGTAGTGAGACCAGTAATAAAATTGCATCCACATTTAGCATGCAACTCTTGCCTGGTACATAGACTTAGACTTATACTGTGCCTGGTGCATAGACTTGTTCAGTCATGGCCAGCAGGGAGCCCTAGGCCCTCATGCGGCCCCCACTGCCAACCCCGTCCCCACCAAGCCTTAACCTCCACCAACTCCTTCTTACTTTATTGTCAGATTTGTTTGTTCTAATATAATTATAGCTTGTAGCATATGTTTAAAATGATCGCTGATGACATTACAGATAGGTGTTTTTGTTTTTCATTAAACTCGTTTTTTCAGTTATTACGGAGATTAAGGGTAATGTGCAGCCTGTCACAACTGAGGGCCTGAGCTGACGGGAGGCAGCCTCAGTTGTAGGGGCTGAGATGTACCGGAACTTGGGAGGTTGTATCAGACCCCTGGACATGTAAGTAACATGAATAATAACTGCCCGAAGGCGTGACCACGACAACTTAGATAAAAGTCAATGATGTTTATTATGACAACTCCGTATCACAGCAGCAATAAAAGAAAACGTAAAAGTCAGCAAAGAATAAATACAGTTCCTGAGTACTACAGCATGGCAGGAGCCACAGGGCACTGGTAGTGTGAGATAGTTCTTATGATCTTCTAGATGGAAAGTACTTACCAGGCCCGGCTGTAGCAATGGAGATAACCCAGGATTGTACCAGCTGGTGTTCCAGGAAGAGCTGGGTTGCTGAAGGTAAAACAGCTGCTGTGGATACTGGCTGGAACCAGACTGTTGTTAGCACGGAGTGGATACTGGCTGGAACCAGTTAAATAATAAATGAACTTTGGGAGCGATGAAATGTGAACTGAAATGTAGAACTTGAGAGCGGAGAAATAATAATTCCGGTGGAGAGTGGTAAAGTGTAGAAAGGACACCGGCCCTTTAAGGGAAGCTGTACTCTGCTGGAAGCTGAGGCTGGAAGCAGGTAGTGTTGTAGCTGGAAACAGATGAATCCACAATGGATTGGAGAGTCAGGCTACACCGCAGGTGGAATGCTGGTGCGGGTCTCTATGGTGGAAGTCTTGAGACAGGAGCTGGAACCTGGAAGACAATCATAGAAGAGAGACAAACAGGAACTAGGTTTGACAACCAAAGCACTGACGTCTTCCTTGCTCAGGTACAGCTTACTTATACCTGCAGCAAGGAAGGGGTTGGCTAGGCAATTATGCAAATCAACAACACAGACAGCAGATTGGTGGAAATGATCAGATGACAGAATCCAAGATGGCTGCGCCCATGCAGACACTTGGAGGGAAGTTTGGTTTGTAATCCATGTGGTCTGGGAAACAGTAATGGCGGCGCCGGCCACTGGAGACAGGAGACGCCAGGCTGATAGATGCACATTTAACCACGCGGGCACAGCGGAGGCCGCGGCTGATGAAAAGACCACTCTGCATGTGGAAACTCAGGAACAGCGGAATCCGGTCCTGGAACGCTGAGCCCGCCTTAGGAGGCATCTGAAGGGTAAGTAATGGCGTCCAGATACCCGGATCGTGACAGCACCCCCCCCTTTAGGAGTGACCCCAGGACACTTCTTAGGCTTTAAAGGAAACTTTGCGTGGAAATTTCGGACCAAGGCAGGAGCATGGACGTCAGAGGCATTGGTCCAAGAGCGTTCTTCAGGACCATAGCCCTTCCAGTCAATGAGATACTGAAGTTGACCGTAACGGTGACGTGAGTCCAGGATCTTGGCCACTTCATACTCAACGCCTCGTTGAGTTTGGACTTTCGGAGTTGGTGGAAGTGAGGAATGAAACCGATTCAAGATTAGCGGTTTCAACAGGGAAACATGGAATGTCCTGGGTATTTTTAAGAAGGGAGGTAACTGGAGTCTGTAAGCAACAGGATTGATGACTTGATCAATTTTAAAAGGACCGATGTAGCGAGGTGCAAACTTCATACTGGGAACTCTTAACCTCAAATTCTTCGTGGATAACCATACCCGATCACCCACCTTGAGAGCAGGAACTGCTCGACGCTTCTTATCCGCAAACTTCTTGTACCTGAACGATGCCTTGAGCAGAGCTGATCGTACGCTCTTCCAGATATTGGCAAACTGATGCAAGGTGATATCCACTGCGGGAACAGAAGTTGCTGGAAGCGGTTGGAACTCAGGGACTTTAGGGTGGAATCCAAAGTTGGTGAAGAATGGTGTTGAGGAAGATGAAGAATGATACTGGTTGTTATGACAGAACTCGGCCCAGGGAAGTAATTGAACCCAGTCGTCTTGAGAGGAGGACACATAGATGCGGAGGAAGGCCTCCAAGTCCTGATTCACCCTCTCAGTTTGACCATTGGTCTGAGGATGGTAAGCCGTGGAAAACTTTAACTTGACTTGGAGGACTTGACATAAACTTCGCCAGAATTTGGCTGTGAATTGAACTCCTCGATCTGAGATAATTTCTTCTGGAAGACCGTGGAGTCGGAAGATCTCTTGTATGAATACTTGAGCCAACTTGGAAGCTGACGGAAGACCGGTGAGAGGAATGAAGTGTGCCATCTTGGTGAACCGGTCAACTACCACCCAGATGGTATTGAACTTGTTGCACATGGGCAAATCTGTAATAAAATCCATCGACAAATGGGTCCATGGTCGACGGGGAACAGATAGTGGAACCAGTTGCCCCGCAGGCGACTGGCGGGATACTTTATGTTGAGCACACTTTGGGCAAGATGCAATAAACTCCAAAACGTCCTTTTTCAGAGTTGGCCACCAATAGGACCTAGAGATAAACTCCAGGGTTTTTTGGATACCTGTATGTCCGGCAAAACGGGAAGCATGGGCCCAATGCATGAGCTTCTTCCTTAGTGTCGGCTTCACAAAACTTTTCCCTGATGGGGGCGTAGAGTCCATCCCTACCGTGGAGAATGCCAACGGATTTATAATAGGATGCTTGTCTGAAGACTCTGACTCATTTTCTTGCTCCCATGAGCGGGAAAGGGCATCGGCCTTGCGATTCTGAGAGCCCGGACAGAACTGGAGTTTAAAGTCGAACCTGGAAAAGAAAAGTGCCCATCTGGCCTGACGAGGGTTGAGACATTGTGCGCCTTTTAGATATAGAAGGTTCTTGTGGTCTGTAAGGATGGTGATTGAATGAGAAGCTCCCTCCAACAGATATCTCCACTCCTCTAGAGCGAGCTTGATGGCTAGCAACTCCTGGTCGCCAATGGCATAGTTGCGCTCCGCTGGGGAGAACTTCCGTGAGAAGAAACTGCAAGGATGTAAATGACCATCTTTAGCCCTCTGAGATAACACCGCTCCTACTCCAACGGAGGAGGCATCCACCTCTAAGATGAAAGGAGAGTCGATGTCAGGCTGTTTCAGGACAGGTGCAGAGATGAACCTCTGTTTTAAAAGATGAAAAGCTTGCATGGCTTCTTCAGACCACTTGGACGGGTTAGCACCCTTCTTGGTGAAAGCAGTAATAGGCGCCACAATGGTGGAAAAGTCTCGTATAAACTTTCGGTAATAATTGGCGAACCCTAAGAACCTCTGGACCCCTTTGAGGGTTAAGGGTACCGGCCAATTCTGGATTGCTTGTAGTTTCTCAGGATCCATCTCTAGTCCGGAACCGGACACAATGTACCCTAGAAACGGAATGGACTTGACTTCAAAGACGCATTTCTCTAATTTGCAGTAGAGATGATTGACACGGAGACGGGACAGAACCTCCTTTACCCAGAAACGATGTTCCTCTAAATCGTTGGCAAAAATGAGGATATCATCTAGATAGACCACGACATGACGGTATAGAATGTCTCTGAAGATCTCATTGACGAAATGCTGGAAGACAGCTGGAGCATTGCTCAATCCGAAGGGCATGACGAGGTACTCATAATGTCCGTCACGGGTGTTAAATGCGGTCTTCCACTCGTCACCCTCACGGATCCGGATGAGATTGTATGCACCTCTCAGGTCCAGCTTTGTAAAGATGGTAGCTCCGCTAATTCTGTCAAAGAGCTCAGTAATCAGGGGTAAAGGATAGCGGTTCTTGATGGTAATGTCGTTCAAACCTCTGTAGTCGATGCACGGCCGCAGACCACCATCTTTCTTCTTTACAAAAAAGAAGCCTGCGCCGGCTGGAGAAGAAGAAGGTCGAATGAACCCCTTTGCTAGGTTCTCTTTAATGTATTCCTCCATAGAATGTGTCTCGGGGAGAGACAACGGATAAGTTCGGCCTCGAGGTGGAACCTTCCCTGGAACGAGATCAATCGGGCAGTCCCATTCTCTATGAGGAGGAAGGATATCAGCAGAAGCTTTACTGAACACATCCGTGAAATCTTGATATGGAGGAGGTGGAACATCAGACGACCTGGGGGAGGAAGAACAGACAGGCAACACTTTAAACAAACATGTCTTAGTACAGGAGGAACCCCATGCCAGGATTTGCGTAGTCGTCCAATCAATTGTAGGATTGTGAAGACGGAGCCATGGAAGGCCCAGGACCACAGGATGTGTGGCTCTTGGAATCACTAAAAATGAAATAAGTTCGGAATGAAGAACTCCCACTCTCAGACGAACTGGTAGAGTCCTTAGAGAAATAACTGTATCAAAAATTTTACTGCCATCCACAGCAGTTAAGGAAAAGGACGAAGGAAGTCTCTCGGTGGGTAGGGACCACCGTTTAACATAGGCTTCAGTAATAAAGTTCCCAGCTGCTCCGGAATCCAGGAGGGCAATGACGTTCTGATAACGTTGAGCAACTTGAAGCGAGACTGGGAGGTTACAATCTTGAGGAGATGGAGAGGAGATCATTACTCCTAGCCGGCCCTCTCCTTGGCGAGCTAGGATTTGGAGTTTCCCGGACGTTTGGGACAGGCATTAATGGTGTGAGACGGAGCTGCACAATACAGACAGAGAAACTCGGAGAGACGTCTTCGGCGCTCAGCAGGAGTTAAACGGGAACGGACAATTTGCATGGGTTCATCTGTAGTTGGTGACAGTTGGCGAGGAGGAGGAGTAGAAGATTTTGGAGCAGATGATCTTCCACGCTCAGTTGCTCTCTCTCTGAAACGTAAGTCAACTTTCGTACAAAGTGAGATTAGCTCATCTAACTTGGAGGGTAAGTCTCTGGTAGCTAACTCATCTTTAATACGCTCGGATAAACCATGCCAGAATGCAGCATACAGGGCCTCGTCGTTCCATGCCAGTTCGGATGCCAGGATCTGGAACTGTATAAGATATTGTCCTACAGTACGTGATTCCTGGCGTAAACGGAGAATCTCAGACGAAGCTGAAGTTACCCTGCCTGGCTCGTCGAAGATGCGCCTGAATGTTGACACAAATGCAGTGTAAGAAGATAGCAGGGTGTCGGACCTCTCCCACAACGGTGATGCCCAATCAAGGGCCGAGCCACTGAGAAGAGAAATAACGTAGGCAATTTTTGTACGGTCACTGGGAAAACTGCCAGGTTGTAGCTCAAACTGAATCTCACACTGGTTGAGAAATCCCCTGCAGAATCTTGGAGATCCGTCAAATTTTGCTGGCGTTGGAAGATGAAGACGTGGAGCAGAAATGGGTAAGGTGGGTGGGGTTATAGCTGGAGTCACTGTGGTTGACGCACCAGACGCGCCTGATCCACGGAGAGTTGTCTGAATCCCATCCAGCCGAGTAGAGAGATCCTGGAGACAGCGGATGATGTGGCCCTGTGCAGCCTCCTGATGTTCTAGTCGGGCTGCCAGTTCTTGCATCGGCCTGGCCGCTTGATCCTGGTCTCCGGCTGGATTCATTAGGTCAGTGCTTACTGTCACAACTGAGGGCCTGAGCTGACGGGAGGCAGCCTCAGTTGTAGGGGCTGAGATGTACCGGAACCTGGGAGGTTGTATCAGACCCCTGGACATGTAAGTAACATGAATAATAACTGCCCGAAGGCGTGACCACGACAACTTAGATAAAAGTCAATGATGTTTATTATGACAACTCCGTATCACAGCAGCAATAAAAGAAAACGTAAAAGTCAGCAAAGAATAAATACAGTTCCTGAGTACTACAGCATGGCAGGAGCCACAGGGCACTGGTAGTGTGAGATAGTTCTTATGATCTTCTAGATGGAAAGTCCTTACCAGGCCCGGCTGTAGCAATGGAGATAACCCAGGATTGTACCAGCTGGTGTTCCAGGAAGAGCTGGGTTGCTGAAGGTAAAACAGCTGCTGTGGATACTGGCTGGAACCAGACTGTTGTTAGCACGGAGTGGATACTGGCTGGAACCAGTTAAATAATAAATGAACTTTGGGAGCGATGAAATGTGAACTGAAATGTAGAACTTGAGAGCGGAGAAATAATAATTCCGGTGGAGAGTGGTAAAGTGTAGAAAGGACACCGGCCCTTTAAGGGAAGCTGTACTCTGCTGGAAGCTGAGGCTGGAAGCAGGTAGTGTTGTAGCTGGAAACAGATGAATCCACAATGGATTGGAGAGTCAGGCTACACCGCAGGTGGAATGCTGGTGCGGGTCTCTATGGTGGAAGTCTTGAGACAGGAGCTGGAACCTGGAAGACAATCATAGAAGAGAGACAAACAGGAACTAGGTTTGACAACCAAAGCACTGACGTCTTCCTTGCTCAGGTACAGCTTACTTATACCTGCAGCAAGGAAGGGGTTGGCTAGGCAATTATGCAAATCAACAACACAGACAGCAGATTGGTGGAAATGATCAGATGACAGAATCCAAGATGGCTGCGCCCATGCAGACACTTGGAGGGAAGTTTGGTTTGTAATCCATGTGGTCTGGGAAACAGTAATGGCGGCGCCGGCCACTGGAGACAGGAGACGCCAGGCTGATAGATGCACATTTAACCACGCGGGCACAGCGGAGGCCGCGGCTGATGAAAAGACCACTCTGCATGTGGAAACTCAGGAACAGCGGAATCCGGTCCTGGAACGCTGAGCCCGCCTTAGGAGGCATCTGAAGGGTAAGTAATGGCGTCCAGATACCCGGATCGTGACACAGCCCTGTTGAAGCATAAAGAGCCACCTCTACAATCGCTGAAGTGTATCCAGTTGTGGGTTACTGTGTGTGAAATAAAAGTGTATTGTAAAGTGAGATCTTCAGTTGTACAGTGGGTACTTATGCCTGGATTTATTTGTTTGCTCTGTATGACTGAGTCTGCCACTATTGGCGAATATAGTTTGAAAATATTTATACAGCAAAAGTGTTGTTTTACCCTTTCATATGTATGCTGGTCCCTGGCACCATGTTTAAGGTTTTCATTTGAAGGCACTGACGGCCAAAGCGGATAAAAGTGACGTGATGGAGTACAGATGCCACCATTTCACCTTCATTTGTCACTAATTATATATCAGGAGCTGATTAGCCGGTACTGTATCTATCGCCCCTATATCTCTCTCCAAGCTTTGATAAATTTCACCTTATGGGCTGGATGTACTGAAGTCCAAGTTGGCAGAGGCGCACTTCCGACCAACTAGAACTCCATTACATCTGGCCCTTATCTGTCTTTTATTCTTGTTGTTATATTATTAGTGATACTGATGTATGTGAATCCACCATGTGCATAGTAGACACATTTTATAAAATATTTCTCTTTTCTCCATAGGGGATACTGGTATGCTGATTACTGTGGGGTATAATTGGGGTCCATGGAGCAGCTGCGCTTGAAATTTTAAAACTGAGTGTGTGTGCTGGCTCCTCCCCTCTATACCCCCTCCCGTCAGACCAGTTTAGAATAATGGGGGAGATGTATGAAAGTGCGCTGTGGTTTCCGCTGTCCACAGCGCACCTTAAGCCTGCATTTAGTGCTTCCTCCTAATGTATGAACGGCGTGTTAACGCCGTGTGCATTGACCGCCGCGCACCCCTGCCGCTTACTGTTTCCTCGCAGTGGAGTATGAGAGATGAAGGGCGCCTCTGCTGTCACTTTTCACCTCCTAAGTCCGCCGGCCTGGAACGCCTCCTCTGGGCAGGCGGTGTGTGGCTAAAGCATTCGTGTGTTTTTTTTGTCCTTTAAAAAAACTTTATTGGTCGCCGCCACCACTTTTCCCCTGCGGCCTCTGACGTCAACCCACACGTCTCCTCACTGCCCGGCACCTCGCAGCATCCTTATAGCCAAACCGCGCATGCGCTGCCTCACTCTGCAGGGCTCACTGGGAACTGAGGTGACGCGCATGCGCGCTACTACAGCTTGCGGCGAGAAGTCTGGCCGATGTGGGAGGACGCGTATCACGGGACAGGTGACACAGGGGTCTATTCATGTAGAAAACGAAAACAGAATTGCTACTTATCACTATACATCGCATCGCTTCGATGCGATGTATAGCTGTGATAAGTAGCAATTCATGTATACTCACCCTTCCGACGATGCGCTGCGGTGTCTGGGGCTCCTGCGGTGAGGTCATCTCCAGCGGTCCTTCCCAGCGATGCGCGGGGTACAGCGGCGGGTCCCTTTGCACATGCGCAGGGTGTTGACCTCCCGGCAGGCCGCAGTGGTTGCTGGGAGGTCGGGGGGCGGAGCCAGCGCGAGGTGCAGAGCAGCGATCAGGGAAGCATTGAGCTTCCCTGATGTCTCCGCACTACAGTTCAGGTTACGCCGTCCTGAGATGGCGAACCTGAACTCCATGGAGAAGCGGAAAGCAGAGCTTTCCGCGCCTTCATGAATCGCACTCACCATACAAAGGTATGGTGATGCGATTCAGCCACAGAGCGGGGGTGCCGCTGGGGAAGTCAGGGACTTCTCCACGGTAACCCGCTCTGTGAATTGCGGTAAGCAGAGAAAAGCACTGTTTAACGCAAAACAGGGCTTTTCTCTGCTGCATGAATAGACCCCTTAGGGTCTGTTTGCGGTAAACAGGGCTTTTCTCTGCTTACCGCAATTCACAGAGCGGGTTACCGTGGAGAAATCCCTGACTTCCCCAGCGGTACCCCCGCTCTGTGACTGAATCGCATCACCATACGTTTGTATGGTGACTGCAATTCATGTAGGAACGGAAAGCCCAGCTTTCCGTTGCCCTTCGCAAAACACCCATCGCCATCTCAGGCAGGCGATGGGGAGGCTTGTACAGGAGAAGAGCAGTGAAGACGTCCATCTCCTGCCTTCTCCCCGCCCCCTTCCGTGACAAGAGCCAATCAGAGGAGCCCAGGTCATATGCATTTTCATATGCCGGGTCACCTCCTCCTTGCTGCCCTTGCCCGCCGCTGGAGGTCTTGTTTCCCCGGCGCATGCGCAGATGACACCTGGAGGCAGGGGGGGGGGGACACTGCGCATGTGCAGAAGATCCCAGCCGCGGTATGAAGAGAGAAGACTGGGGAAGCCGGGATCGCGGAACAGCCGGATACCGCATTGCATCAGGGAACTGGTAAGTATTAATGAATTGCGTTAAAAATCTGAAAAAAACCCTGAAATAAGAATGCGATGTTTAGTGATAAGTTAAACATAAACATCGCATTCTTACATGAATAGACCCCATAGTGCCCTCCCACATCGGAGGGGGCCAGTATAATACATTGTGGCGGTGGGTCTGGGCGTATCACCACGATAAATGTGGTGATACGCCCCCAGGTTTTCATTCATCTCCTCCAAAGAACCCTTAGAGCCAGTCACAACTCTGGAGGACTTGTTTAAAACAATTTATTTATTTTCCCTTTGATCTTAACACTTCAACAGGTAGACAGCTAGCTACTGCCTACCTGCTAGGTGCGAGTCCTTGGGAGGGGACCTGTTCCCACCTGTATTGAGAGGTCTGGCCTGGGGATACTCAGACTGCAGCCATAAGAGGGCTTGTGCTGGAGTCCCCTGCAGCCCGCCGCGACCCAAAGCAACTGAACAGGCTGGCGGTATGTAAAACCCGGGTCTCCGACTAGCAGAGTTCCCGGGGTCAATCCGCGGCAACGCAGGGCTCCCTCATCCGCGGTAAGCCCCCTGCGCTCAGCGCTAGAACATATTCAGTTAGATCACACTGAAGGGCTCCATTACAGGGTGCCAGTGTGTGTGTGTGTGTGTGTGTGTGTGTGTACGTGTGTGTGTGGTGGGGGGGGGGGGGGGGGGGCTTATACCCGGCAGCTTCTTACAGCAAAAAGTGCCATTACAGAGGAGACGAGCAGAGAGCACACGCGGCTGCAGGGAGAACACAGCCTGTACGGACCTCACAGGACTCCAGGTGTGGCTGACTCAGTGTGAGTTTATGTGGCTGAGCTGAAGACATATTTATAATACTGTATGTCTATAGTTAGTCCTAGTTTCTGATCAGAGATTCTAGGCTTATACTGCCTTGCATATAGAGCTGTAAGGGCAAGTGTGCCGATTTCCTTCTCTCAATAGCTCTCTGTTATACACCTGTAAAATTGTATCTTATATTACTACTGTGTGAGTGTACTAGTGTGAGAATGGCTGCAAAAAGCACTGCCTCCAAGGGCTCACAAAAATTATTTACTTGTAAAGGTTTTTCTTCCAAGTTTACTCAGACCTCTACAGAGGTCTCACTATATTGTGAGCTGTGTACTGAGGAATCAGTCTCACAGTTAGCCAGCAAATCACCAAGAAAATTGTATTCCCAGTCCCAGGAGCTACTTCGCTTCAGGAGTCTTCGGACCACAAATTAGAAAGTACTCTAAAATCCATATATACAGCAGCGGGAGCAGCGTTAAGACCTGTTATAGTGGGATGCTGCGTTAATAAGACCATTGAGGCATTTGCTTTAAACCTAGTAACAGGAACTCAGGAGGACAGACCCCAAGAGGAGCTGATCACTTGCTCAACATATACAAGAATCAGCAGCTTATCTTTGTGAAGCTTCCAGAGAAATAGGTCTGCTTAATTCTAGGATTTCAACCATGGCAGTTTCAGCCTGTATGCTTTGTCGCTCTGCCAGTGGACAGCAGACGCCGAGTCCAAAAGAGGTGTAGAGGGACTCCCATATACAGCGGAGGCCTTGTTTGGGGCTGAACTGAATAAGTGGATATCACAAGCTACAGCGGGTAAGTCCACTTACCTCCCTTCTGCTGCTCCTCCGCCAAGACGTAACTTTGCAGGACTGTCTCTTCATTCCTTTCGACCCACAAGATTTAGAGGCAAACCCAGAGGAGCCTCCAATGCAGCTAGAGGCACAAGAGGCCGAGGGCGCCAGCCAGCCACTACAGGTCAGCAGGATCAGAAGACCAGCTCTAAGCCCGCAGCATGATGCCCTTCCCTCTCACCTTGGGGAGTCCAGAGTGGGAGCACACCTCAAAGATTTCAGCCGTATTTGGGAAAGTTCCTGACAGGATGCCTGGGTAAAAGATCTAATTTCCCAGTGCTATAAAATAGAATTCCAGATCACTCCGCCTCAGAGATTATTCACTTCCAGTTTACCAGTTTCTCTAGAAAGTCAAGTGACCCTGCAGGCGGCTTTTCACAGACTTCTGCAAGTAGGAGTCATCATGCCAGTCCCAGAAAATCAGAGAAACAAGGGATTCTATTCCAACTTATTTGTAGTTCCAAAACCGGATGGTTCAGTCACCCATCCTGAACCTGAAATCTATGAACCCGTATTTACTAGTTTTCAGATTCAAGATGGAATCTCTGCGAGCAGTGATTGCAGGACTGGAAAATCAGAAGTTCTTGGTATCCTTGGACATCAAGGATGCTTATCTCGACATCCCAATATGGCCTCCACATCAAGCATTCCTCTGTTTTGCTACCAGGAAAGAGCATTATCCTTCAGTCTTTCATCAGCTCCAAGGGTCTTCAGAAAGGTCATGACGAAGATGATGCTGCAGCTCCGGCTACAAGGAGTGAACATCATCCCATACCTGGATGACTTGCTCATAAAAGCACTGTCAAGAGAACAACTGCTTAACAGCATAACGCTCACACAGCATCTCCTAACACATGACGTTTGGATTCTAAATTTTCAGAAATCCCACTTACAATGGTTGCCTCTTTCGAAGCGATTCAGTAAGGCAGGTTCCACTCCCAGACATTCCATCTGGATCAACTAGCAAAGTGGTCAGGATCACACCTGCACGTGCATCAAATCATCCGCTCTCATCTCAGATGAGATTGTCCCTTCTGTAGTGGCTACAGCTTTCACACCTGGTAGCAGATCGAAGCTTCGCCATGCCCAGCTGGGTATTGATAACCACAGATGCGCGTCTACACTGTTGGGCAGCAGGAAAAATGGTCTGCTGTGGAAGCCACCCTCCCGATAAATGTATTGGAACTGAGGGCCATCATCAATGACCAAGGTCAGGCCTTCCACTTACTAAGAGGACAGGCCATTCAAGAACAGTCCGACAACGCCACGGCTGTGGCATGTCAGTTGCCAAGACGTAATAAAAAGCAGGAGGTAACCAGGATTCTTCAGTGGGCAGAGATGTATGCCACGGCAATTTCTGCCATTTTTATACCGGGAGTAGACAACTGGGAAGCAGACAAGATTTACACCCAGGGAAATGGGGACTCCATCCTCAAGTATTCCAGCAGATAGTATTGCGCCGGGGTGGGCCGCAGATAGACCTGATGGCATCTAGTCGCAACAAGAAATTACACTGATATTGTTCAAGAACAAGAGACCCAGAGGCCGTGGCGGTAGATGATCTAACGACTCCCTGGATCTTTCAAAGAGAGTTCCTGTTTCCTCCATTTTCGTTAATACCAAGAGTATTAAAGAGAATAAAGAAAGAGAGAGTGCAGGTAATTCTCATTGCCCCGGATTGCCCTCGCAGGGCATGGTACGCCAACCTTAACTCACTCCTGGTCGACGAGCCCTGGCCTCTAATGCCGAAAGAAGATCTGCTCCAGCAGGGACCTTTTCATTTATCCAGACTTACAGCGGCTATGTTTAACGGCGTGGCTGTTGAAAGGGCGGTATTCGCACAAAAAGGTATCCCTATATCAGTTATTCCTACTATGCTCCAGGCTAGAAAGGAGGTCACTTGCAGGCACTATTAATAGTATTTGGAAGGCGTATATCATTTGGTGTGAAGTGAACGCAGACAATACCAACCAACTGTTTTTTTTTTTTTTAAACATTACATTTTTTATTGATGAGTTTACACATAAAAATGGGGAACAGAATAAAGAAATAGGAAAACACAGGGGGAGTCCGGAATGGTTGCTATAAGCAAACTTAAACAACGCACAGTCTAAGGGGTATACAATTGGTTACATTGAACGTACAGACACAAGAAAAGGAGAAAGCACTAAAAGGAGAGATGAAGAGGACATATCTAGTAGCACGGCATTCACGTAGAGATAATTCTAGGAGAGGTCGAGAACGGACGTGTCAATTGGAGAGCTATATACTGTTAGCCTACCTTCTCTACTTCTATAATCAGACCAACCCAACCATTTCATGTGGATAGAGTTAGCCGAAGAGGAGTATTTAGCCTCCGCGGTTTCAAATATGAAATGTTTGTGGATCTTATTTTGGATGAGCTCCAAGGTGGGAACACTCTCAGATTTCCATAACTGTGCTATAGCCGCTTTAGCGGCTATTAAAATGTGCCCCAAGACATAACGGTCACCTGCGGAGAGGCGATCTACATATAAGTGAAATAGCGCCAGAGCTGGGTCCATGGGGATGCTAAGCCCTAACACCATGCTGGCCATATTTAAAACTTCTCTCCAAAGAGGTTGTATACGAGGACATGCCCAGAAGACATGAAAGATATCCCCCGTGTAGCCACATTTCCTCCAACATAATTTAGATTGGGAAGGCCAGATTCTGTGCTGCTTGGCAGGGGTGAAGTAGGCCCTCTGTATAAGCTTGTAAATCATTTCTGAGTGGTTAACACATTGAGAGACTTTAAAACAAGACCCAAATATACCATCCCACTCTGCCTCAGTAAAGGACCTATTCAAATCTCTTTCCCATAAAGTCTGAGTTTTCAATTTTATCTGGGGGCCGTTTGTCAGTTGAAATTGATACCACCACGTAATCCCATATTTATGCGAGGGTGTCTCCAGTCGGCTCACAATGTAAGTCGGAAGAGACAGTTTGTGGAGATGTGAGGGAGTACATGAGTGCAGCCAACTTCTCACCTGCAGGTATTTAAAGAAATCCTGAGCCCGAATCCCAAATCTCTCTTGAAATTGAGAGAAGGACATCAAGATGTCCCCTTCATATAAATCGCCCACGGTAGTGAGCCCCTTCCGAGTCCACTCCACTAGGGAAACATTGGGGATCAATGACACAAGAGCAGTTAACGACAGGCAGGGGGCGGGTAAATTAAGCTCTTTTGAAGAGAGTACTAATTTATGCCAGGAATCTATGGTCGTTTTAATAGAATTGCAGGACTCGGCCCTACTCCTAGCAGTGGGCAGTGGCAATCAAAAGGGAGAGGGAGAGGGAGAGAAACAGCGTCCAAGCAGGAGGCTTCCAGAATAATCCAGGGCTTCAGACTTGTGGTGGCAAACCAGTCCCTAGACTGACTTATCAGACATGCCGCATGGTACTTTTCTATATCTGGGAATCCCAAATCTCTCTTGAAATTGAGAGAAGGACATCAAGATGTCCCCTTCATATAAATCGCCCACGGTAGTGAGCCCCTTCCGAGTCCACTCCACTAGGGAAACATTGGGGATCAATGACACAAGAGCAGTTAACGACAGGCAGGGGGCGGGTAAATTAAGCTCTTCTGAAGAGAGTACTAATTTATGCCAGGAATCTATGGTCGTTTTAATAGAATTGCAGGACTCGGCCCTACTCCTAGCAGTGGGCAGTGGCAATCAAAACATATCAGGGAGAGAAACAGCGTCCAAGCAGGAGGCTTCCAGAATAATCCAAGGCTTCAGACTTGTGGTGGCAAACCAGTCCCTAGACTGACTTATCAGACATGCCGCATGGTACTTTTCTATATCTGGGAAAGCTACCCCCCCCCCCCCCCCCCAGACAGTTTAGGCCATATAAGAGTCTTCTTAGCAATTTTCGGTCTAGATCCTCCCCACACATATCTGGTCAAGACCAGGTTAAATTTATTATAGAGGAGTCTGGGAAGGGGCCTTGGTATGGCGCGAAACAGGTACATTAATTTCGGCAATAAAACCATCTTAGCAGCAGCAATCCTACCTAACCAAGACACCTCCTGCAGCATCCACTTCCCATTCAGCTCAACAAACGCTTTTAATAACGGGGCATAGTTACACTCAATCAAGTTGTCTTCTCTGGTTAAGTTTATCCCCGGGTATCTCAGGGAGCAGGACTTCCAGGCATATTTATACCTATCCTTCAACCTAGAGACCACAGTCGGAGGTATATGGAGTGGGAGGGCTTCAGTTTTATTTGTGTTTAACTTATAAAAAGAAACATCTGAATAGCTTTGAAGGACCTCGTGCAAAACTGGCAAGGAAGCTTTGGGGTCAATTAGACATAGCAGAAAATCGTCCGCAAACAAACTAATTTTGTGAGAAATGCCCCCTATAACAGGACCACTAATTGCATCCCGAGATCTAATGCAAGCAGCCAAGGGTTCTATTGCCAGCGCAAAAATAAGAGGGGATAGCGGGCATCCTTGACGCGTGCCATTAGAGATATTAAAGGGTGAGGAAAGGCATCCGTTAACAAAGACCCGTGCACTCGGGGAGGAATAGAGAGCCAAGATAGAGTCCAAGATCCTTCCAGAGAAGCCAAATTTGTCCAGAGTTAATCTCATAAAATCCCAATTCAATCTATCAAAAGCCTTTTCGGCGTCGAGAGACAAGACTAGGAGGGGTTTCCTGCTGCGTGCTCAATCACATTAATCACCCTACGGGTATTATCCAGGGCCTGTCTGTTCAGTACGAAACCCACTTGATCGGGTTTGATAAGAGAGGGGAGCAGAGGGCTGATACGGTTGGCTATTAATTTGGCATAAATTTTTAAATCCGTATTTAGTAACGCGATCGGTCTAAAATTTTGGACGGAGGTGGGGTTTTTCCCCGGTTTGGGGATGGTAATGATTTCAGCTTCCAGCATCTCTTTAGGGAAGTGACCTGCCTCTGAGGCTTCATTGAACACCGACAAGAGCACCGGGGCCAAACTCTCCCTAAAGGATTTATAGAAACCGGCAGGACAACCGTCGGGACCCGGGGCCTTATCTGCTGGGAGGGAGTCAGTAGCCTTTTCGACTTCAGCTAAAGTCCAAGGCGAACTTAGAGAGCTACAAGACTCCAGCGACAGCGAGGGGAGAGGAAAGTTGCTCAGGAAATTCTGAACATCTACACCTGTAGGTTGAAAGGTAGAAGAGTCCCCCTTCAGGTTGTATAGTTTGGAGTAATAGGATGCAAAGACATCTGCAATTCCGTCTGGATCATAGACTCTGTTACCCCTATCCGAATGGACAATGTGAATTTTTCCTTTAGCCTTCCTACCCCTCAGCTTCCTCGCCAGCAGTCTACCAGCCCTATTACCATAAACATAAAATTTTTGATTCAGTCTATGTAGGTTGCGTTGCACCTCCGCTAGATAGAAGACATTCACCGCCTCCCTTGCTTCTTTCAAAGACTTAAGAAGGGCTTTATCGTGCGGATGTGCCTTGTGAGAACTCTCCAGAGAGGCGACTGTAAGCTCAGCTTGTTCAAATTTTTTACGATATGCCCGTTTAAGTTTAGCCGCTGTTTGAATTGCCGTCCCTCGTGTCACTGCTTTGAGGGCGCACCAGAATGTGAAGATAGACGTCTCCTGGGGAGAGTTCTCAGAAAGATAATAATCTAAGGTGGATTATATCGCCTGCGTGGTCTCCGGCCGAAGAAGACTGAGTTTACCCAAACGCCAGGGGGCCTGGGTAACCTTTCTATTATTTATATCCCATTCGATGAATAGTGGGGAGTGATCCGACCAGGACATGGGAAAGATGGTGATTTTACGGATGGACTGTAGGGTCCACTTATCCGCCAATGCTAAATCTATTGTAGAGTAGGATGCGTGCACCGAGGAATAAAATGTGTAATCTCTATCCATTGGATGCTTAACGCGACAGAGGTCTAAAAGATCATATTCCGCCAGTAGCTGGCTAAAGCCCTTTGCATTCCTATGGAGCTGACTGGAGAGTGAGGGTCGCTTGCCAGAATTATCGACGAGAGGGTCTAAAGTCATATTAAAATCCCCCATTAAAAGTAAAGCACCCTTAGCCAATTGTTGCACCTTAGCGCAGAGTTTCCTGCAAAATGCTAGCTGCTTGGTGTTAGGGGCATAGCAGGAAACTAATGTCACCTCTTTGTTTTCAAGAGTACCTACTAGAATAAGGATTCTCCCCTCAGGGTCGCAATATTGTGAAGCTAGGGAGAACGCGCAGTGCTGAGATATCAAGATTGCCACTCCCGCCTTCTTAGCCGGCCCGTTAGCCAAATAGCAATGGGGGTATCTCCCATTAGTAAACCGTGGAGGGGCAGATTTAATAAAATTAGTCTCTTGGACTGCTATAATTTGAGCTTTAAGTTTATGAAAATAATTTAGTGCTAATCTCCTCTTGTGTGGGGAATTAAGCCCTTTTGTATTTATAGAGACAATGTTAACCATAACGTAAAACTGTTGGGGAATGCGTTTCTAACCACAACCAACTGGCAAGTAAAAAATGTGTGTAACATACCCTGACAAAAAAAGAGAGGAAAGAGGAAAGAAAAGGCAATAGAGAAGAGGAATACAGAAAGAAAAAACAGAACATTAACCCCACTCGGGGGTACATTTGGACGCCTAACCATGGCGACTCCAAGTTAAACAGTGGGGGGTAGTGGCAATCCGCCCGCACCCGAACCTAAGTTAAACTAAATGTAGGCTCTCGACACCGCCTCTCTGGGCCCCCGACTGCCACCGGGGGTAAATGAAACTTGAGTAGAATTCCCAGCCAACAAGGAATTGTGGGTGGCAGTCGGGGCAGCAGAGACACACAGTAACCAATGAAATACCGGTGAGGAGGCCACACAGAAAAACATTCTATAAACATAAGCAACCTCCTCAGATAAACGCCAAGGAGTTAATGCAACGTAGGAATATACGACATGACAAACTAATTAAGAAACATGAAAACAAGGCAAGTGTAACATATCAAACATACTCAAAATTCTGCAGCCGATGAGGCCCAGTCCCGCTGAAGGCCCCGTTCGGGAGAGGTGTGTGTGGGAGAACTTGCAGAGTTCCATGATGCTAGGATCTTTTTACCCTCCTCAACGTTCATTATAACAACTGTGGTCCCTTCTCGAGAGATGAGCAACTTCGTAGGAAATCCCCATCTGTATAGAATGTTCTCTTTCCGTAGCACTGATGTGATGGGGTAAAGAGAGCGCCGTTTAGCCAAAGTAGCTGGGGACAAGTCTCCGAAAATTTGAAGTGAGCCCAAAGCCTCTGACGCAGCATCCGAGGGTCTGGTAGCTTTCAAGATTGCCTCCTTCACATGGTAATAGTGTAACCTCATAAGGACATCCCGGGAGACACCATCGGGGGCATTCCTGGCCTTTGGAAGCCTATGGATGCGATCAATTAAGAAGTCCGCGGGCCGGTTAGAAGGAAGGAGTTTGCTAAAGAGGTCAACTGCAAAATCGTTTAAAGCGCTATTAGCGACATTTTCCGGAACACCTCGTAGCTTTAAGTTGTTACGCATCGATCTATTTTCCATATCCGAGAGTTTGTCTCTAAGCGCCGTGACCTCAGTTTGGAGCAGTTCGTGTGAGGAGATTAGGTCGTTGTGAGGCGACACCACTTCACCCATTTTCGTTTCGAGGTGGTCTGTGCGGCCTCCGATCTCGTCAATTAATCGCTGGCATTCCTTCATAGTTGCTCTAAATTCTGCCGCGACTTCATCCTTAAATTGCGTTAAGAGCTGCTTCATAGCACGCACCGTAAGCGCTTCGCTATCGGCAATGACGCTGGTGTGTGCAGTGACCGGGACGGGCGCATCTCGAAGCGGTGAGTACACAAGAGCAGCAGGTTTAGAGGTGCCACCCCGTGCGTCCTTTGCTTTAGCGGCCTGGGGAGAATGTTTAAAGAACGCCACCTGGGAAACAGTTTTAGCAGCCTTATATTTCTTGGGAGGCATAGCAACGCTGAGTGACAAAGGTAGAGGAACCGGAGGCAAGAGGCGTCTGGAGCGTCAATCTCGGAAGGATCCACAGAATTGTCGAGCTGTCATATCATGTCGTAAGAGCATTCGGGCGCAGGCGGAGCCTTCTCACAGCGACCAGAACATAATATTATTCATCCATCTGGATGTCGATCGTCTCGGCGGGAGCCAGGAAATCTGCGGTCTGATGAAGTCTGCAGAGCAATATGTATTATATATCCCGCACACTGAGAGAGAAATGTGGGCTATTACATCCAGAGGCCACTAGATGGGGCAGGTGCAGTAGAAAAGAATAGTGCCAAGTGTAAGTCCGTCTCCCAACTCAAGAAAACAAATGCACAGATCCTGCCACAGGAGCTCCAGGTCAAGAGCAGGGATGGAACAATGCCAGAGGGCCACCAACCTGAAGAAGCCCCAGTCCAGAGACCCCCACAGCCGCAAAATCACCCTGCTACCTCAGTTCCAGCACTACCTGATGGATTAAAGATGGCCACCGCGTCTCACTGGCCGTCTGTTCCGCCTCCGTCCCCCACTGCCCGGCGTCCCTCCGAACCTCTGCCCCGGGGGTTATCCGCTCCGGAGGGCCGGGGGAAGGTCCCGAGTGCTCCGGTGCTAGTATGCGGGGTCCGCGCCGGGAGTACGCGAGTCCCCGGCTTCCGCCTGCGTGTGAAGGCCGCAACCTGCAGGACTGGTTAAAACCGCTCCCCGGCTCCGCAGCCGACACCACAGGGCCGAGGGGACCCACAGGGAGGAACAAGGAGCCCCCGGAAAGGTAATCCAGGGGGTGAGCACCCCGGATTATTCCAATAAAGAACGCTGGAGAGAGGAGAGCAGCATAGGCACGTCTGCCCTCTTCTCCAGCCAAGCCACGCCCCCCTACCAACCAACTGTTTTTAAGGTTGTTACAATTACTACAGGCAGGAGTAGATGCGGGTCTGCGTCTAGGTTCTCTGAAAGGACAGATTTCGGCCTTTATCAGTGTTTTTTCAAAGGCGTCTAGCAAACCTCTCGGACGTTCAGACGTTTCTGAAAGGAGTACTTCGTCTCCAGCCCCCTTTTGTGCCACCAACTGCACCGTGGGATTTGAATTTAGTTCTGGAGTACCTCCAGTCCTCATGATTTGAACCATTGGAGACTACTGACATAAAATATATAACATGAAAGACCGTTACTCTTTTGGCTTTAGCATCAGCTAGACGAGTCTCTGAATTGGGTGCCTTGTCATGCAGGCCACCCTATCTCATCATCCATGCGCACAGGGCAGAGCTAAGGACTCGCCAGTACTTCTTACCCACGGTAGTCTCATCTTTTCATATGAACCAACCAATTGTGATCCTGGTCATTACAGATTCTTCTACGGCTCCACAATCGTTGAATTGAGGACTCGCGATTTACCTTAACAGAACAGCTGATACCAGGAAATTGTATGCCCTATTTGTGCTATATGACGCCATCAAAGTTGGTTGGCCAGCTTGGAAGCAGACAATAGCCCGTTGGATCAAGTTCACATCAAACAGGCCTACGCCATCTTGTCATTGCCATCTTCAATTACAGCTCATTCTACCTGTTCAGTGGATCCTTCGTGGGTGGCTGCCCGGGGAGTCTCAGCCTTACAATTATGCAGAGCTGCTACTTGGTCGATGACCAACACATTTGGGACATTTTATAGGTTTGATACCCTGGCTGCATCTGACATTTAGTTTTGACGTTTGGTTTCGCAGGGACTTCAGGACACTCCCACCCGTGATGGGAGCTTTGGGACGTCCCCACAGTAATCAGCATAACAGTATCCCCTATGGAGGAAAGAGAAAATGGGATTTTGGTACTTACCGATAAATCCTTTTCTCTGAGTCCTTAGGGGATACTGGGCGCCCATCCTGTGCTTTTCTTCCCTGCAAAGAAAGGTTATGGTTGTGTGTTGGTGTACGGATTAGTTCTAAGTGTATTCACACTATTCTAGCTTTTCTACTTTACAGTTACGTCTTTTTGTTATCTGTTTTTTTTCTCCTGTTATGTTCCATTCTCTTCGGGCACAGTTTTCTAGACTAGTCTGATGGGAGGGGGCGTAGAGGGGAGGAGCCAGCACACACTCGGTTTAAAAATTTAAAGTGCACCAGCTCCATGGACCCCATCTATAACCCACAGTAATCGGCATACCAGTATCCCCTATGGACTCCGAGAAAAGGATTTATCGGTAAGTACCAAAATCCCATTTTTAATTGGATGAGTCACACCTCTTCCTATCTGAAAGTGTAGTAAGATAGAGATTCACCACCCTCTTGCCGCTATTTAAAGATGTCTGATGATGGCATTTGCTCGGCAGATCAGTAGTCCGTTAACTGAAATAACATGGTTAATTGTTGTAACAGTCATTTTTTTATTATCATTTGTTGAACAGTACATCCTGTTCAATATGCTGCTAAATGGATCTGACGCTTTTGTGGTGCCAGAGTTGTTGTTTGGAAATAGAGGAGGCAACTTGTCATTAAAACTGCTCTGGTAAATATTTGCAAATAATCTGTGTTTCCCTCTGCACTCTGTGTGCATTCCAAAGGTGACAGGTTAGGAAGGATAGATCCAATGCTTTCTCCCTTGTCATAAGCTAAAGGTTCTACCCTTGGTAACTTTCTGCAGAATGTGTGAAAGTGCTAGCCAGCTGTTAATATGTTTTGAACATGTAATGAGCAATCATTCCAAGCACATACATACTTGTCCTTAGAATTTATTTAACCTTCTTAAGTATTCACATCACATTCTGTAAATGTTATCAATGTGTTCTAGCTTTTACAACCAGTTATAATCCATGGACAGTGAGTCCTAAGAAAGCACAAGCTACGAGACTTAAGGTGTGTACACATGGTGAGATTTTTTTCTTCCGATTCTGACTATATAGTCAGAATCGAAAGAAAAGTTAGTGCAGATCGCAAGGTGACAGTCACCTTGCGATCCCGATTCGATGCTGATGCGCGGTCGGCATCGAAAGAAAAGATAGACTGTGCAGGCAAGTCAATTTTGACTATCTCTATAGGATAGTCAAAATTGACACTTACCCAAAATCGCACAGAGCCAGTATCGCAAGCACAGTCATTATGTGCTTGCGATACTGACTATGTGCCGATCCGGCCACTGTCGCATAGTGAGAATCGGGCATAGCCCGAATCTCACCATGTGTACACACCTTTAGGGTGTGTACACACAGTGAGATATTTTCTTTCGATTTTGACTATATAGTCAAAATCGCAAGAAAAGTTAGTGCAGATCGCAAGGTGAAAGTCACCTTGCGATCCCGATTCGATCCCGATGCGCGGTCCCGCCAGGTCGGCATCGCAAGAAAAGATAGACTGTGCAGGCAAGTCAATCCTTGCTAGATCGGTGTACTATCTAGTTCATCTCGCATGTCAATGACATCTCACATAAGCCAAAATCTCACATAAGCCAAAATCTCACAGAAGCCAAAATCGTAAGCACACATAGTCCATATCTCAAGAAAAGTTAGTCAAAATTGGTGGTGCTGGGTTCAAGGGAAATCGCAAGTGAAAATCAGCCATAGCAAGGATCTCACCGTGTGTACACACCCTTAGGGTGTGTACACACGGTGAGATCTTTTCTTCCGATTCTGACTATATAGTCAGAATCGGAAGAAAAGATAGTGCAGATCGCAAGGTGACAGTCACCTTGCGATCCCGATTCGATGCCGATGCGCGGCCCCGCGCGGTCGGCATCGGCAGAAAAAATAGACTGTGCAGGCAAGTCAATCTTGACTATCTCTATAGAAGAGATAGTCAAAATTGACACTTAGCCAAAATCGCACAGAACCAGGATCGCAAGCACACTCATTATGTGCTTGCGATACTGGCTAAGTGCCGACCCGGCCCCTGTCGCACAGTGAGAATCGGTTAAGTCCGAATCTCACCGTGTGTACACACCCTAAAACCCATAAAGTGGTCTCAATGGCTGGTCAGCCACATAAGTTCTTCTATTTATCACTCGGAATATAATTACAAAAGCCTCCAGTGCTGTCCTGTATAAATAAATCTGGGTATAGACTATTCAATGTTTGGGCCGATCAGACAATAAACAGCGGTCAGAGCAGGAGGATAATACAGCAAGTGCTGCACACGGTATATCATTCCCGTTACCATTGTAGAGATGAAAAGAAAGTGCGCACTGAGCAAGAAATTGCTTAGTGCGTATAGGTGCACTCAATCTGATAATCGCTTTGACAATTTGAAATGTTTATCTGATTGGCACACTTTATTGAGTAGTGTGCACCCTGCAAAGGGGAAAAGGATATACATACTGCTTTTTGATATGTACTGAAGAGATGTCTCTGCCTTCTGCCATCTAGAGCTAAGAGCAGCCTTCAATATCGAGCTACCATAGGAACCTATGGCAGTGCTAGGTGACCCAGCTGGTACTAAAGTGACATGTCACTTACCATCTGGTGTCTTTCAGTGCCGGCTTCCTCACATATAGCTTTATCTATAGTGTACAAGCAAGAAATGAGCTCTTTCACTTTGGCCAGGTATCAATAAAGTTTTTATTTTAACCAACATGGGATTAAAACAACTCGCCTCTTTTAGAGGTCTATTCATGAAGCAGAGAGCCAGTGTAGAAAATGGCTATGGCAACCAATCAGCTGCTACGTATAATTGTATAGAGTGAACTTTATAAATGTTACCTCAACACTGATTGGTTGCAATGGCCAATTTCTCTGCTGGCTCATTTCTCCACTGTTTTCACTGTTTCATGAATAGACCCCTCAATGAGAAATTCCCGATATGAATGTAAAACACTGCAAATTAATATCAAATTAGCAGAAGCCTTTCCAAAAGAAAAGGAAGCTGTCCTATTGGCTCTAGAATTTTCAGAGCTATGGTATTATTCTTAGAACAGAACTATTCTACAGTAGTAATATTTATAGTCTGATTACCAGTTTAGAAAATGTTATTTTAAAAAGGACTACCCAAGTGGGCATTCCTTGGGAATCCATTCTTCTGTCCCCATTAAATGTAAAATGTCTTAATTTAATTTATTGAATCAGTGTGTTGATTAACTCTTGAAGTAGAACATGCATCACTCAGAAGTGGCGTATAACTTTTTCTTTCACGCTTTGCTTCACCCTTCAGCTGCTTACTAATTTGGCAGGTATTAGTTGGGGGGGCATCCATAGCTCCTTAGACTGGGAACGTGGTTCTTATATGTGTGGCAAGGTTGGGTATGAAACACGAGCAGTCGGTATCCCAGCAGTCATAAGACCAACAGCGGGATCCTGACCGCCAGAATCCTGAAACAACCTGGTCAGTATTTTTGTCCTAACCTCCCTCTCCCACTGCCTGGTTTCCCCCACCGCAGCATAACTCTAACCCTCCTTCTAGTGCCTAATCCCAAACCCTGGCACTTACCTCTGGAACGTGTCTGGATTCTGTCAGTATTTTAACCGCATCCTGTGTGGTGCTTCTATGTGAAATAATAGCTAAATGTCAAACACTCATTGTAATTCTGGCATAAAGGTGCAGAGATCAATAGATTCACATGTAGGAAACTGCTGGCTAATCCTTCTTCTCAGCAGCTGAAACTCTATTAGGTTACATGTTCAGTATTTTAGGTGCCCCCTAGCTATTGGCACCCTATGCAACCAAAAGTTAAAATGGAACCTGCTCAGTCAAATTAATAATGTCTCCCAGGTGCTGAAAGGGAGGGGTTGTTCTAAACTAGAAAGATGCACAAAGTAGATTTTCCCCAGAACACCAATAGCCATTAGCAGATTTGATTTGAAAAATTACATGGTAATAGATAATTCAGAGATTTTAGTTATATATATTTGCAAGGATATGGTAAGCCTCCAGGCCAAACGTCAAGGATTCTCTGATACTGGAGGTCCCTACACTGCATGATAACAGTACAGACTTAGGTAGGCCTAATTGTAGCACAAAGCATGCATTGCAGCTATTACTCGTAAGCTCTGTACACATTGAGCGATGTTATTGAAGGATGGAATGATCACTGTTCCGTTCTTCATTAGCATACATGTTGCTAGCGATATCATCAGGTTTGACCGTGGGCACCTGCATATCTGGAGCATAAATATCCGATATGTGCAGATTATTATTATTATTATTATTATTATCCTTTATTTATATGGCGCCACAAGGGTTCCGCAGCGCCCAATTACAGAGTACATAAACAAATAATCAAACAGGAAAACAGCAACTTACAGTTGACGACAATATAGGACAAGTACAGGGTAAATAAACATAGCTATATCAGCAGATGACACTGGAATAAGTATCAGGTGGCAGAAGACTGCTGGATTTGGTGCAGCTGAAGGTTATTAAAGTAAGAAAAGGGTAAGCACATGAGGGAAGAGGGCCCTGCTCGTGAGAGCTTACATTCTAAAGGGTGTTAGTGATATGTCGGTACAGTCCGCCAGATCGGACAACATATCGCTCAGTGTGTACCCAGTTGTAGCTGCTGAAGCAGATTTCCCATCCAACAGTAAATTTACTGCCAATTTAAAAGGCAATATTTGAAACAAAACATGGGGGTGGGGAGGGATATATGTCAACGCTTCAAAAGGGATACTTTGGGGAAGATGCCCATACCAACCAGTAGGCTTCTGACATTTTAATGTCTGTGCTAGATAAATAGTTCAAGAAAGCTCATTGGTTGCTTGTCCTTCTTAAAGGTTTGATACATGTCTACATGGGAATTAAAAACTGAAGACTTGGGGGAGATGTATCAAGTTTTGGAGAGAGAGATAGATTAGTTTCTGTCATTTAGCACAGTCTACGAAATAGCAAGCTAATTGGTTGCTTTGTGCGACTTACAAACTTAGAATATGATGGCAGATAAGAACCACTTTGCCCATCTAGTCTGCCTATGTACACGCACACACTTACACACTAGGGTTAATATTTGTCAGGAGCCAGTTAACCTACCAGTATATTTTTGGATTGCGGGAGGAAACCGGAGTACCCGGAGGAAACCCACGCAAGCACAGGGAGAATGTACAAACTCCACACAGGGCCATGGTCAGGGGCTGGCTGGCAACTTTCAGCCGGAGGGGTAGACTCAAGCAAGTGGCCCAGCTTTTCACAGGGAATGCAATGCAAAAATTGCCCTGGAACACTAAAATTGCACTGGCCCGGGGGGCAGATGGCACCCTGCCCAGCCAGCCCCTGGCAATGGTCGGAATTTAACCCATGATCTTAGTTCTGTGAGGCAGTACAACTTCATCGCTCTGTAAGGTTTGAGAAATCACCCTCTGCAAAACAACATTTCTCTGGTGATAATTAGAGATGAGCGAGGTTCGGTTTTACTCGGTTTTACTCGGTTTTACTCGGTTCTCAAAACGGCATCTTATTGGCTATCCAAAACACGTGACATCCGTGAGCCAATAAGATGCCGTTTTGAGAACCGAGTAAAACCGAGTAAAACCGAGTAAAACCGAACCCGCTCATCACTAGTGATAATATAATATGAGAGGGGTCCCACCAATGAGTTTGAGATTTAGGGGTATATGCAATAGCGGTCGAATTGCCGAAAATGTCGAAAAATGGGACATTTTCGCCAGAAAAAAATAATCGACAATGCAATTCAGTACTTTTCGTCAAAAAAACGGACTTTCAAAATTCGACTTTTTGAAATTCGACATTTGACAAATTCGACAGTTCTGCAATGGTACAAATGCGGCATTTCGACAAAAGTATTTCAATTGAAGTTTGTAAATTCGATAACAGTGCTTTTAGACAGTAAATTCGTCATTTTCAATCCGCCTCACTTTGCTGGCGGAATCTAATAAATTTTTTTAAAAACATGGTTTTTTTTGTGTTTTTTTTATTGGTAATAGCATATCTATTTATATTAGAAGGGATTAGGTACTTGGTTTGTCTATTTAGGAGGCACAAGTATTATTTATATATTTAAAAAAATATATATATATATATATTTTTTTTATGGAATGGGGTAAAAATCAGAAAAAAAAATGCGTGGGGTCCCCCCTCCTAAGCATAACCAGCCTCGGGCTCTTTGAGTCGGTCCTGGTTGCCAAAATACGGGGGGGGGGGGATGATAGGGGATCCCCCGTGTTTTAACAACCAGCACCGGGCTCTGCGCCTGGTCCTGGTGCAAAAATAACGGGGGACAAAAAGAGTAGGGGTCCCCCATATTTTTTGTACCAGCACCGGGCTCCACTAGCTGGACAGATAATGCCACAGCCGGGGGACACTTTTATACCGCTCCCTGCGGCCGTGGCATTAAATACCCAACTAGTCACCCCTGGCTAGGGTACCCTGGAGGAGTGGGGACCCCTTCAATCAAGGGGTCCCCCCCCAGCCACCCAAGGGCCAGGGGTGAAGCCCGAGGCTGTCCCCCCCATCCATGGGCGGATGGGGGGCTGATAGCCTTGTTGAAAATGTAAGAATGTTGTTTTTTTGCAGAAGAACTACAAGTCTTAGCAAGCCTCCCCCGCAAGCCGGTACTTGGAGAACCACAAGTACCAGCATGCGGGGGGGAAACGGGCCCGCTGGTACCTGCAGTTCTACTGCAAAAAAAATACCCAAATAAAAACAGGACACAGACACCGTGAAAGTATAACTTTATTACATACATACCGACACACATACTTACCTATGTTGACACGCCGACTCTGGCCACGTCTCCAGTGTCGACGTCCGGGGTACCTGAAAATAAAATTATACTCACCTGATCCAGTGTCCGGTTCTTTTATTGTAATCCACGTACTTGGCAAAACAAAAAAACGCATACCCGAACCAGACGGACTGAAAGGGGTCCCATGTTTACACATGGGACCCCTTTCCCCGAATGCTGAGACCTCCCCGTGACTCCTGTCACAGAAGGTCCCTTCAGCCAATCAGGAAGCGCCACTTCGTGGCACTCTCCTGATTGGCTTTGCGCGTCTGAGCTGGCAGACAGCGCATCGCACAGCTCCCTCCATTAGTTTCAATGGTGGGAACTTTGCGGTCAGCGGTGGGGTTACCCACGGTCAGCCGCTGACTGCGGGTGACCTCACCGCTGACCGCAAAGTTCCCACCATTGAAGATAATGGAGGGGGCTGTGCGATGCACGTCTGACAGCTCCGACGCGCATACAGCCAATCAGGAGAGTGCCACGACGTGGCGCTCCCTGTTTGGCTGAAGGGACCTTCTGTGACAGCAGTCACGGGGGGTCTCTGCATTCGGGGAAAGGGGTCCCATGTGTAAACATAGGACCCCTTTCAGTCCGTGTGGATCGGGTAAATGCGTTTTTTTGTTTTGCCAAGTACGTGGATTACAAATATCACAGGACACTGGATTTAGGTGAGTATTAAGTTTATTTTCAGGTACCCCGGATTTGTCGACATTGGAGACGTGGCAGTCGGCGTGTCAACATAGGTAAGTATGTATGTGTCGGCATGTGTGAAATAAAGTTGTATTTTCACGGTGTGCGTGTCCTGTTTTTATTTGGGTATTTTTTTGGCAGAAGAACTACAGGTACCAGCGGGCCCGTTTCCCCACCGCATGCTGGTACTTGTGGTTCTCCAAGTACCAGCTTGCGGTGGAAGCTTGTTGGGACTTGTAGTTCTTCTGCAAAAAAAACAATATTCTTTCATTTTTACACATGGCTATCAGCCCCCCATCCGCAGCCCTTGGATGGGGGGGACAGCCTCGGGCTTCACCCCTGGCCCTTGGGTGGCTGGGGGGGGACCCCTTGATTGAAGGGGTCCCCACTCCTCCAGGGTACCCCGGCCAGGGGTGACTAGTTGGGTATTTAATGCCACGGCCGCAGGGAGCGGTATAAAAGTGTCCCCCGGCTGTGGCATTATCTGTCCAGCTAGTGGAGCCCGGTGCTGGTACAAAAAATACGGGGGACCCCTACTCTTTTTGTCCCCCGTATTTTTTGCACCAGGACCAGGCGCAGAGCCCGGTGCTGGTTGTTAAAATACGGGGGATCCCCTGTCATTTTTTTCCCCGTATTTTGGCAACCAGGACCGGCTCAAAGAGCCCGCAGCTGGTTATGCTTAGGAGGGGGGACCCCACGCAAATTTTTTTCGGGTTTTTTACCGTTTTTTTAAACATTTTTAAAAATCTAATCAAAATCCGTCAAATCGGCCGTTTTTCGACAGCGGGACTGTCGAATTCGTTTTTTATTGAATATGTCGAATTCCGGCACCCACCTGCCGGAATTCGACGGTCGAATTGTGTCGAATTTAAAAACGGGCGAAAAAGTGCCGCAATTCGCCCGGAATTGCATATACCCCTAAGTACCTGTAGGTGTGCGAATGCCTTACTTTTTGTTGTAGATGTAGATGAATACTTTTAGTTACGGGCATACTTTGATACCATATGATAAGAATACTGTATCAGTAAATAATAGTAGCCATCAGTAAAGCTGTAGAAAATTGTCACTGGAAACGGTTTCAAGTTTTTTTTCAATTGTATATTGAAGTATCTTTTGACCTTTCAGCAATAAAAGCTCTATAAAACATATTTAGGAATATTAAATAAACATATCCAGTGCCTTTTTCAGTCAACATGCACCATGTCCATTGGATGAAGTTTAAATACTGTTCTGCACATGATTATATGATTATTGCAAATCTAGGACACGTTACAAACAGATGTGAGCTGGAAGACCCAGCCAACACAAACAGCTAAAGAAACACTGTGAGACGCTGCTCAGATTACAGAATAGCACAGGACTGTCATATTTAATCCTCATTAGCCTTTGGATGAAATCAAGCTGTTTTGCAGAATATGTTTTAATATCAATACATCTGGAGAAAGGGTAGTTTATATATGTTTATATGTCATTCTAGTGACTACTGACAGTAACTTCACAAGTGTGTTTACTTTTTAAGTAGATTGTTTTATATAGGAGGACACATTGTAAGAGTTTCTGGGATTGTGCCTAAATAGGACCGTATCTCCTTATCAGACATCATTTATTTTTATCGATGTCTTGATGTGAAGAGACTACTGTTTATTCAGCAGATTAAAGGATAACTTTATGACCGCATGTATGCTTGCTAGTGATCTCAATCCTACGTCACTGACATGCCTAACATCCATTTTGGAAAATCTACCATCTTGACGGAACCTGTAACTCAGGCCTGGCCAACCTGTGGCTCTCCAGATGTTGTGAAACTACACATCCCAGCATGCCCTGCCACAATTTTAGCATTCCTTAATAGCAAAACTGTGGCAAAGCATGATGGGACTTGTAGTTTTACAACAGCTGGAGAGCCACAGGTTGGCCAGGCCTGCTGTAACTAATGCTTCTCTAGGTATGACAGCTGAAGAAGTTTCCTCTGAATGGATCTGATTGGACACACTGTAATGTCATCCAATCAGCTGCACTGGGTACATTCCATAGAGCAGCATTTTCTTAATTCATGTATGTTAACTTTTGTGTGTAAATTAAGACCTACAGATATGTCCTCACGTGCAGTCACGTTAAACAATCCCTCTTGGCACGCCAGATCGCGTGATAATCTTCTAGTGTCAGGTGTCTTATTTGCTTCTTTTTTTTGTTTGTTTAAAATGCGTCTAAGTTGCACCACAATATATATGTGTGTGAATCTGGCTCGGGTAATAGCTAGTGCCTCCTGAGCAATTTACCTCATCGCACATCCCTGACTAGGATGCACAAGGAGATTGTGGTGATTAATTTGACACTTGTATATATGTGTGCTACTGAGTCTTTAAATCCCTATACAAAGTGTTACAATGTAGTAGACGCAGCTTTTTTACAATACAAGTTTTGTTCTGCTCTTTATGCAGACTTAGTTACACACAATATACAAGTGTCGTATATCAAATGAAATAGCACAATCTTCTTGTGCGTCTTACGGTGGGTACACACTAGTACAGGGGTGGCCAATCAGTCATCGACAAAGAGCCAAGAATAATCTTTGGACATGCCAAAGAGCCGACACCATGTGCACACCAAAGGCACGTGTGCAAAAATGGGGCATGGTCTTGGGCCCGCTAGGTCACGGCCGTTATAAAATACATTGAAAAAGCCAGATCCAAAATAAATACATAGAAAGGGACAAATCCACATAAAATACATTTTAAAAGCCACATCTACATAAAATACATTAAAAAAGCCAGAGCCAAATAAAATACATTTAAAAGCAAGATTAACATAATACACTTCAGTTCCTCCATGTGTCACTCCAGCCCCCCATGCCACTGTAGTAGCCCTTCATGTGTCCAGTAGCCCCTGCTCCAAACCCGAGGTGGTCCATGCTGAGGTAGCTGTAGTCCCCCTTTGCTTGCCAGTAGGTTCTCACCTAGTATCCGGCTCCCTCAGTCCACTTAGTAGCGCTGGCACTGCGTGCCCGGCTGGAGCACAGTGGTTTCTGGATCTTTTGCGGTCACCTGACCTCAAGTGTCAGGAGCCGCATCTGAATGAAGAAAGAGCCACATGCGGCTCAAGAGTCACTGGTTGGCCACCGCTGCACTAGTAGATATATCTGCAGATATATCTATGGACGGATCGGGCAGTGTGTTGAGCATACACACTTCCCGATCCGTCGGGGACGGACGTCATGAACTGGGCGGGCGTGTACACATGCCTGCCCAGTTCAGCTATCAATCACCGTCGGCCGCCGCAGCATGTGTATGGGCGGTCGGCCGCCGCAGCATGTGTATGGGCGGTCGGCCGCCGCAGCATGTGTATGGTCGGCCGCCGCAGCATGTGTATGGGCGGTCGGCCGCCGCAGCATGTGTATGGGCGGTCGGCCGACCGCCGTACACACACAGCGACGCGCCAATATATCGGTAGATATATTGGTCGTCGGCTGTGCTGCGGGGCCAACGTGTTACGTCTGTTAACGACGGAGTTCAGATGTATATCGGTATCGGCTGACGGACCCGCGATATATATCGGCCGTTCAAGAGAACGGCCGATATATCGGCCAGTGTGTACGGGACTTAAGTCGCACCGCCGTGCTACTAAGACACAGTTTTAGCAAAAAAAGATTCCAGAAGTGCACAGGACCTAGCCGCTCACTCACGCCAAGCATCTTGTGCTGTAGGATGGATGTATGAGGACACATCTGTAAATGAATGTGTTCAATATGAATGGTTAAATTTATTGGTATTATTGTAACTTTACAGAGGGTAGTGAGGATAAAATATGTGAACACAAAGTCAGTGGGAAGAGGTAGAGAGCCAAATACTTTAAGCGGAAAATGTACCAAGCCTCCTATAGAATGAAGAAGTGGACTAGTGGAGACATTGACACGTGCATTCTATGAAATGATAGGTAGAAGGCAATTGGTTTTATGTGCAACTTCTCCACTTCCCCACTCTTAAGAATAGTTGGTACATCTCCACCTAACAGTTATCTTCCTCTGAATATGAAGTTTCCTGGAGCAGGCACAGTGCAGTGTACTTGACTTTTACTGTTTGTAGATTTGTTGTATTATTTGTATGAAATGCCAAAACCTGCCATAGTCACATGACCTGACACCACACCACTGCTTATCCTCACATTTTCCACTCCACATCACAGCACAGACAGCTGGTTACGCCTCACCTCTTTCTGCACGTCGTGTTCATTTGGGGTTTTTTGTGGTTTATTTTAACTAATAAAAAAATCTTTCGAAACATCTGCATTGGGAGAAGGACAGGAATTATGCTGGGCTATATTTTTTTGATTTATCTTTTAATAGAATCAAGACTGAGTTATTTTGTGTAAAATAACTTGTAGTTGTCACATGTATTTAAACAGGCATTAATTGTATATACTGTCTAATGTATAATCATACATATCGCACAGCACATTTAAGTGACATTGCCAGACATTTAACAAAAGTAGTATTTTTAAAATTTACTAGGGTGCAATATACTCAGTAGTGATATACAGTACATTGCTGCACGTCATTGAAATGTGTAGGTGACTGCTGAATCATTTCTATGAATATGTATCACACACCTTCGTGATGGACAGCTTAACACTGGGCCTGATCAGAAATGTATGCAGACCTGGTTTTTTTTTTAGCTCAGCGATTATCATTGGTCTGCATATGCGAAAATATGGCTCCTAGGACTTGGCCCACTCTGAACAAAGCTTCTGCCAAAAATATATATTTGAGGGGTAATTCATAGATGGATGCAGATTGCTGCATAAGCAGTAAGATCTGCGTCAATCTCCTCACATGCTGGGGGACGCCCAGCATGTGTGTGGCGCCGCCTCACGATGCACCCGCAATTTGATGCCACACAGCCATTCTGAAAATGCTGCAACGTGCGCTAGTGTGGCCCGCCACGCCCCCCAATGTCAAAACGCCACCCCCCGAATGGCCGCCATGTGGCCGAAAGAAGAAGGGTCATGCACGCGCACTGCGACCGATGCACATGCGCAAACCAGATAGATGCGGCCACTGTGTACAGATGTGCGGCTGCGTCAATCTTTGAATCATCCCCTGTGTGTGTATATGGGTGTGTGTGTGTGTCTATATATATATATATATATATATATATATATCTTATCTATCATATACCAAGCATGCAGCGGCACTCAGGGACTTGCACAGTGAATAATTGAGAACAAAGTGAAATTTAATCCATCACACTGCAATACAGGCCAACGTTTTGTAGCACAACCGCCCCTTTGTCAAGTTGAAACAAAAGACCTCTGGTCCCAAGCATTTTGGATAAGGGGTACTCAACCTGTATATATATATATATATATACACTGTATATCTATATAGATCTATAAATACACACACACACACACACACACACACACACACACGTGTGTAACCTACTTTAGCATAATATT
Source organism: Pseudophryne corroboree (assembly GCF_028390025.1). NCBI lineage: Eukaryota > Metazoa > Chordata > Amphibia > Anura > Myobatrachidae > Pseudophryne > Pseudophryne corroboree. Next base: position 734,648,941 of record NC_086447.1, read on the forward strand.
TTACTGTAACATAGGCACAAATACATATATTCAGCAGTCTAAACCATAAGGTGGGTACACACTAGGCGATGTGCTCTATGAGCTATGTCGCCTAGTGTTTCCACGTTCCGGGCCGGGCGGTCGGCGGCAGTGCATACACACTGAGCGATATGACGACCATATCGTTCAGTGATGCCGTGCCCAGGCCGGGCAGGCAGCTCTTGGACAAAAGTCCAAATGAAGCTGCATGCATGGCCGACAGCGAGGGTCGTTAACGACCAGCGGGGCCGCGCATCGCTTGTCAGCGGCGGCATACACACTTGCCGAGAATGTAAAAAATGTCACTCAGGAACAGTGAAAATGAGCGACTCTCGGCAAGTCTGTATGCACCTATAGTCTATCCTTCCAGGTTGTCAAATATTAATGAAAAAAATAAAATGGTGTGTATTGTACAGTGAGCCTACTCACCCATCCCCCCCCCCCCCTCCTTCCCAAACATACACACGGCAATACACTCTTTTCAGCCCCTCAGGTGAAAGTGTGGTTGTGGTGTCTTAGTAGATTCACAGCCAACACTTGCATTAACTGCAACAAGGATGCCTCTCAGAGACAGCATTAATTTCGGGATAGCCAGAGGCATGGACGGACAGATGGGGGGCATGGACGGACGGACGGGGCATAGACGGACAGACGGATGGATGGACAGAGCACCATATAGGGGCATAGGTGGACGGGGATGGGCATAGACGGACAGAGTACCGCATTGGAGCATAGATGAACAGACAGACCGCAGGCTGGCATAGATCGTTAGATGGACGGGGTGGGGGTGGGGACATAAATGGATGTGGGGCATAGACAGACAGAGAGCACCATATGGGGGCATAGATGGATGGTAGGCCGGGAATAGACGGACGGTGGGGAGCATAGACAGATGGACGTGGGTGGCATAGACAGAACAACAGGGCACAGACGGGGCATAGACGGATGGATGGTAGGGGGGGGCTAACCATCAGCAGATCTGTGTGGCACTGTCCAAACAGGATGTCAGCTGCGCAGCGCTGTTACTGCAGATACTGTATGCTTCTGGGTTCTCTCAAGCGGCGCCGGTCACACATTGAGGGCTGCTCTGCCTGCCTTCCACCTGTCTCACCCTCCCTCCCAGGATGTAAACTGCCGAGTCCCGAACCCGGTGCACAGCAGTACTAATTTAAAAAAAAAAATCTATGACCCCCCCCCCCCAAAGGGTGCAGTGGGATTGCTTGCTGGGCCCCATAGCACTTGCATCCCCTGCACCCTCTGTAGTTATGCCACTACATAGCTATGTGCCGCCCAGTGCTGCAGACTTTTGTCACCTAAGGGAGGGAGTGCCGCCACTGGTTCTTTCTGATGATACTAAATTCCTAAGTCAACTGTGATTACTCAGGCATACGTTGATGAGCCATATCTTAGAGTCTGAAACCCATTCCCCAATGGAGGTGTTCTCAGATTGGTGTTCTGCTGGTCAGAGGCGTCACCTGGGCCTGGTGACATCTGCAGCGCACCCTGTTATCCCTCCTTGTGCCACCCGCTGGTGGAAAAGGGGGTGCGGCCTATGTTAAAGATTGGAATACTTATTACATCTCTCCAGCAGCAGCACAGCATCCCCGGAGATTGGGGTTCTCTTGTCGCCACTGCTCCTGGTCAGTCTTCCCTTGCTCTTCTTCTTCTGCCTCTGCTGCTGGTACTGGGTTGCACGCAGGGGCTTGCTGTCAGACGCATGGCTCTCTGCTGCTGTCCTCCTTCCCTCGCCCCTACCTCACACTGCCCCTTTGTGCACAACACCCCACAGGACAACCAGAGCTGCACTAACTGATGGTTGTCAGCAGTGCCGGTGGTGATGGGGACAAATAGCGGTGGCTGCGGCTGGCTGGATCCGCGCCACTGCCGCTGTAAGGCTGGCTTAGCAAAATATAGCAAAACAGATTCAATGAGAGTGTGCTGCCCTCCAGTGGCTGGCGCCCATAGGCAGCTGCCTAATGGTGGCGCCAGCCCTGATTACACCTACAGTATGTTCCAGATATCATGTATAGGTAGTTTGCCGTGCATACTGTACACCACATATACGCTCAAACAAATTAATGACATAACTAGATTCTCAGTTAATATATTTTTCAATAGTAAATGTACTGCATGTTACAGTATCTGGAATTATATTAATAAAGGTCTTCTGTTTCAGAAAAGTGCATGTAGTGCACCTCTCTATGGGGCAGATTTATTAAGCCTGGTGAAGTGATAAAGCGGAAGGTGATAAAGCACCAGCCAATCAGCTCCTAACTGTCACATACCTCCCAACATGACCCTCTCCAGGAGGGACAGAATGCTCTTCTCCTGGACTTCCCTCTTAATGTATGATTGCCATCACCTGTGGTTAAACACCTTTCTTATCCATTAACCTGTTCAAAACAGGTGCCTGCAATCATAAATGAAGAGAAAAGTCCAGGAGCAGAGCATTGTGTCCCTCCTGGAGAGGGTCATGTTTGGAGGTATGCTGTCATTTTTCAAACCCAGCCTGTGACATGGAAGTTAGGAGCTGAGTGACTGGTACGTTATCACAATGTAATTTATCACTTCACCGAGCTTAATAAATCTGCCCCTATGTCACAAGGAAACTGTATTTTATCAGGTTGCTGTATTGGCCTGGCACAAAAAATATTCAATCCAACAATATCCTTTTCAGATTATCTTTTTATTTTGAAATGTATGGGATTTTCTGAGCACTACATGTACATGTTCATCTAGCAAGGGGTTCCATGTTTAATCTAGTTTCAATAATTGCTTGGTCTTGAAGAAAAAAACGAAAAAGAAAAAAAAAAAACACACACACACACACACATATACATATGTGTGTGTGTGTGTATATATATATATATATATATATATATATATAGCAAGCATGGAGGCGGCACTCAGACGAATAATGAGACAACAGACAGTTGTATATTTCAACGTTCCGAAGCAACCTTTACTTCGTCATCAGGATCATCCTGATGACGAAGTAAAGGTTGCTTCGAAACGTTGAAATATACAACTGTCTGTAGTCTCATTATTCGTCTGAGTGCCGCCTCCATGCTTGCTATATTGGACCCGCAGTGGTTTTGACGAGGGCACCAGCTTGTACAAACGTACATTTGGAAGTGCTGCTTTCTACATGCTTGGTACCAGAAGTATTTTGGATATCGGATTTTTCCGTATTTTGGAATAACTGCATATCATAATGAGATATCATGGCGATGGGACCTAAATCTAAGCACAGAATGCATTTATGTTTCATATACACCTTATACATACAGCCTGAAGGTCATTTTAGCCAATATTTTTAATAACTTTGTGCATTAAACAAAGTGTCTGTACATTCACACAATTCATTTATGTTTCATATAAACCTTATACCATACTTGCCTACCTGACCTTCTCCATGAGGGAGAAAAGGCTCTGTTCCTGGACTTTCCTGGTAATGTATAATTGCCATCACCTGTGGTGAAACACCTTTCTTATCAATTAACTAGCTCACCACAGGTGATGGCAATCATACATTACCAGGAAAGTCCAGTAACAGAGCATTTTCTCCCTCATGGAGAGGGTCAGGTAGGCAAGTATGCCTTATACACACAGCCTGAAGGTTATTTAATACAATATTTTTAATAACTTTGTGTATTAAACGAAGTTTGTTTACATTGTGCCAAAGATTTCACTATGTCACTCTCACTCAAAAAATTCCGTAATTCGGAATATTCCGTATTTCTGAATATTTGGATATTGGATACTCAACCTGTGTATGTGTGTGTGTATATATATATATATAACAGAAAGTTCAGCACTCACCAGAGCAAGCTCGCTTATTTTCACAACATCAATAAATAAATGATGGGGGTTTAGTTAGTGAATTGGCCAATGCACGGAAGCCTGCTAACCGCTCGCCAAGGTACCCCACCTTCATGCAGGTCCTACACTATCACAGAGTCTCAAAAATTAAAACCTAGCAACTGTATCACACATCATATAACTGCAAATATGCCTACTTGGTTTAATGTGTATCTGCCAAATACTCCATGGCTTTTAAAGGTACACTAGTCACCTGACACTGGCTGATAAATTACTAAAGAACAGCTGACCCAGGTTTAAGATAATTGGGCTTGCATAGGGGTGCATGAACAAAGCTTGTGGCCACAGTTAATATGAGTTAACCAAAGATTAACCCTACAATATACCAACAAATATAAAACCACAGCACTCACCACCCCAGAAGCGGAGTGCAGATTCTGCACTCACCACTCATAGGGTGGGGTGCATGTAGCCCATGGCCACCTACTTAAAAATATACAAACAGAAAGTTCAGCACTCACCACAGCAAGCTCACTTATTTTCACAACATCAATAAATAAATGATGGGGGTTTAGTTAGTGAATTGGCCAATGCGCGGAAGCCTGCAAACCGCTCGCCAAGGTACCCCATCTTCATGCAGGTCCTACACTATCACAGAGTCTCAAAAATTAAAACCTAGCAACTGTATCACACATAATAGAACTGCAAATATGCCTACTTGGTTGTATATTTTGGCAAAACATTTCTTGGAACACAATCACCAAGTCTCAACTCTGCGCTGTATGGTCATTGACCAAGTTCAAGAACTACAAAGAGGAGGGGATCGGGTGTTGCAACTAAAAAAGCTGGAATCTCGCTGGATTTATAAGCTGGACACTATCGTACCCCGTGGGTTGAATGAACACAATCCCCTCAATTCTTTTATTCATTAATGATATTCATAAATCTGTGGGAATCAATATTATGATCCCTTGAGACCATAATGGGAAGTGCACCATAATGTAATCTGATTCAATTTGATTGAATGTATAGGCTATTTTTTTAATTACTGGTGTTTCAACCTTGCGTATATCTTGGTAATATGCGCACTGCTGAATACACTTATTTTTATGTATATTTTTTGTATATATTATATAATTTTTTTGTTGGTATTTTTGTATTGTTAGATGGACTATGACCGATTTGATGTACTATTGGTCTCTGACGGCTCCCTTGTGTGGTTGGGCACATAAATATTAATTAATATTAATTGGTATTTAATGTATATATGTAGCGCTTTTGATAATATATGTTTATATGTAATCCTTATGGGATTTATACTGGCTGGCTAGTGACAATGAACACAACGGATATATGACCCATTACACTCTGCTCTTGAGATTTAGATACTATGTGACAGTTATAAATATATATGGACAGTATTGTTTTGTTAGATCTTAAATGTTGTTTTGGGTGGAATTAATAGTGTATGGATCATACTTTACTTGCTTAATACACTGGTACAGATATGTATATGGTGATATATAATGTGATTAAACCGATAACATATGCCAGTGATATCCACTGTAGCTGTAACCCGATATGGGACCTCCTCTAACTAATGCTGGAACGCAAATGACGCTCTTCCGCCTAAGATGACGCTAATGACGTACTTCCGCCTATGCGATGTGAAACGCAGCTAGGACGGCTGGTGGAGCGCAATTGACACGCTTCCGCCTGTGCCGCTACATTAATGATAACAACGATCACTGTATTAATGTACTGTATATATGTCTAGTAGAGTTGTAAGTACCCAATATGGATTGAGCGGCTATAGTTGGTATGACTGGGTGAATTACATATTTTGATATTTAAGTGCTAGAATGATGTGATATTTTCCTTTGTGCCTATGGTCACTTCCGGTCATTTAACAATTAATTATGGTAATTTGGCTGATGTGCTGTGCTATATAAGGGGGCCTCTCAGGCTATGTCAGTATGCCTACATTTGACATGCTGGACGGTTGCCCTACATGGTTGTCCTGAGAAAGGCCATTTGTGCCGAAACGTCGACATAGACCTGATGTTCTGGATGTGCTAAATAAAGTTCTATTAAATGTGGATTGGTGAGTGCCCTCTGTTAAGACTCAATAGTCTTATACTAATTGATATATGTGAAAACCCTATCGGGCTTTCTTGTTGAGCACCCCACTGATGACAGCCTTGCAGATGAGAGTGCGAACATAATACTGAAATATATATATATATATTCATTCAATCATGTATGTTATGGTTTCTCGTATATATACTATATAGGCCTGTTTAAAGACAGGAGGTATGGTGTGCACATAGGAGTGCTTCCCCCATAATCACTGCCTGGAACTTTGATATTGCTATATTTGTGCGTATTGCTATAAAGCAGGCATTCCCAACAACGGTCCTCAAGGCACACCAACAGTGCAGGTTTTAGTGATATCCAGGCAGCACAGGTGTTTAAATCAAAATAACTGAGCTACTAATAAAGTCACGTGCTGAAGCCTGGATATCACTAAAACCTGCACTGTTGGTGTGCCTTGGGGACCGTGGTTTGGAATGCCTGCTATAAAGTCTTTTGAAAGAATCTATTTAGGATTAATGCATACCTCCCAACCTTACCCTCTCCAGGAGGGACACAATGCTCTGCTACTGGACTTTTCTCTTAATTGATAATTGCAGGCACCTGATAAGAAAGGTGTTTCAGCACAGGTGCCAGCAATCATAAATTAAGAGGGAAGTCCAGGAGCAAAGCATTGTGTCCCTCCTGGAGATGGTCATGTTGGGAGGTATGTTAATGTTCTTTTGTTTGTATTCTGTACTTGCATGCATTCAATAAGCTCAATTACTTGGTCAAAAACTACTAGAGAGGGGATATTTTTCTAAATCACTAGCTGGCAACACAATATGTTATTGATTCCTTGTGGAACTTCTTTCTTGACAAAAGTGTATCTCCTCTATCCTTGCAGGGTTTTATGATGGAAAACCGAATTCCTGGCTTGAAATGTGACTCTGATGTCTTTGTCACATTTGAAGGTGACAATGTTGTTATGCTACAGGTAAAGTTTACTGTTATTACAGTGAGTATAACTCAACAAATAATGCTTTCGTATATGTCAATGTGTGTGTGTGTATATATATATATATATATATATATATATATGTGTGTCATTATAAAAAAAATAGACGATTGGATTAAATAATTGATCTATTCACCCCACCTGAAGATGCAAAAATGCAGAATTTTCAGTTCTAGGAAACAATAATATGGGCAGGGTGCAAATGTGCGCCTATCACGCCCGCCGGCAGTATTCTAATGTTACTGACGACGGGCGCAACAACTTCATTTCAGCTCACTACCCCCAGAAGTAGCGAGCTGAAATGCGTGTGAAACTGGTCTCTTCACAATTGCACCCATTACTTTAGTCTGGTTTAAGCGCTTGAAGCGGACGAAACAAGACTGTAATGAGCGAGATCAGCGCTATAACAGGGCACATTTGCATATCGCCCCTCTATCTCCCGTCACTTTAGACAGGAGATAGTGGGTTCGATAGCATTTGAATCCGGCTCTAAGAGGTTTGAGTATGACATTTAAGATTCGATGCAGTTGCACAACCTATACTATATTTTTGAGTATACGTCTATCTAATATATGTGCGTGTAATAATGTTTATGTATACCTAGTGAACAGAAAAAGGGTGACACCGAGCATATTGAAAGCAGCAGCTTCTATGCTGGTTTGGATCATGGTCTAGTTTAGCAGGTAACTGGTCAGGGTTTTGTACAAGATTTACTATAATTAGGCAACTACGTCTGCAGGTGGAGATTTTATGTATTTGAAAGAGGGTTGTAGGTTGGGGGTATTTGGTAAGTACTTCAGTGACTAAGATGCAGGGACAGCATGCAACTCCGGAGGAAAAATATCATCAGTAATCGGATCCCGTTGGATCTGCTTCCTGATGCACAAAGTATCGATGTTTGGTACTTTGCACATGCACAGGACCCGTTCTGCGATGTAGGAAGCAGACCAGCATCAGATTGTTAGTGATTTACAGTCTGATGCCAAATTGGGGGCGTGGAGGGGGCAGTGACGGCCTCCATATGTGAAAATGGAAGCATCTCACAGCAGTATAGGTTGAAGGAAGAGGCCAGGAGATTTCCTGGCCTCAGTGACAGATGGTTTGCACATCCCCATGGGTGCTGTAAGCTGCCGAATGGTGTGTGATTGATCTGATGCCTGTGTTCTAGGATACAAGTCGGTTCACTGCTGTAGTGGGAGGCGTCTGCTTGTAATAAGCGCTTCCTGCTGCATTACCATACAGAGCTAGCAGCAGCAGCGATAGCCACTACGTCCTCATCTGAATTAGCCCCATGGCGCCAAATGAAATAACTATACAGCGTTGAATGCTAATTTCCACAAGGTTGATAAAAAAATAAAAAAGTGGACAACCCCCCAAATCAATGATCAGCTCCAGACCTTCTCAGGTTGGTGCTGTTTATATTTGTTTTAGCTCTTTCTAAGCTTTTACACCTAACTCGCCTGTCTCAAGCAGGTCTATTGTTTGCGGGTTGCCTGTCATTTTGCGGTCAGTTTTTGGCCAGTTTTAAAGCCAACCATTGGTACTGTAAATCTACAGATCTAATTCTTTCCTATGTAAAAAAAAAAATCATTGTTCGAAGGTGTTCTAAAGTCGGGGTTTTTGGTCTTTTGCCGTCTATTTTGACTTTAGTAAATGGTCAGATAGCAAAATAGATGGCAAAATGACCATAAACCAAAACCTACCTTTAGTAAATTTACCCCTAAGTATTTCATGGTAGTAGTTAGGACATTTTTTTTTACACATACTTTTTTTTTTAGTTTTAGGGCGTGAGAGAGATTTATGTAAAAATACAATATTTACGTAAATCTCCGATGTTTCTGCGCATGCATAGGAGCCGCATTGCACATGTGCAGTTCAGGTTCTGCGGCATTGGTCACAGTGCCCTAAATGCTGCAGCATGATTGACATGCCGCTGGCGTTTGGAGGCGGTGACAGGGAGCTTTCCAGAACATACTGACGTCAGCCCATTTTGCTACGCGTACCAAAACCAGTGGCTGTGTCCTTGGGTACATGGTCTGCCCCAGACATCCTAAGGGTTACTAAGATGTTCGATGGCAGCCCGATGTTCATGCAGTTGATTCCAATGCTGCATCTTTGCGCGCAGCATCGTAGCTGAGGAAGCCTTAACTTTAGATGCCTCCTGCAGCTTTCGCATAATTTTGCAGAGCCGCTACATACATAAATGCATCAACATTGCCATTATCATCCACCTCTGAATCATCCCCTAAGGGTGGATACACATTAGCACGATCTGGACGATTTGCCCAATCAGCAAGACTAATCCTCTACATGCAGCGTGTAAGCATTATTTTGCGTTCCCACGGGTCACATGTGACATCATTTGGTCGGCCATGCTGCACGGCCACCCGGAAGATATTGCATGCAACCCGCTGCAGTGTAATGAAGAACGGATTGAGGTGCGTTCTGTCGTTAATTACGTCGGGCTAGAGTGTAGTGGCAATCTGGCATGGTGCGAGGCGAAGGAAAAGGCCCGATTGCCGATCATCCTAATGTGTACCCACCCTTAGTTTACTTCCTATAAAAAAAAGCAGCTTTTGGACCTTTTCGCTAGATTGTTTTTGCCGTGTGAGGAGAAATAAGCAATTTACTCTATTTTTTTTGTAGCAATTCTAAATCTTCTTACAAAAACCAATGTATAATTTGTGTACTACATGAATCCTATATAATAAAAGGCTAATGCTGCTACTTACCTCTGTGGGTGGAAATTTACCTGCCGGTGACCACTAGATGGTGCCCGACCGTGCAATTCAAGTGTTGCTCCATTGGGGCGTGCACAGCCGTGCTGACATTACTGTTATGTTGTTCCATCATTTTGACAGGCATGTAACTAGTAATGTTATAATATGACCAGCCCTAAAAAGTGCTCAGCAGTGAAGGGGTTAAAACACTATTTAAATATTGTTTCTCTGACGTCCTAAGTGGATGCTGGGGACTCCGTCAGGACCATGGGGTATAGCGGCTCCGCAGGAGACAGGGCACAAAAATAAAGCTTTAGGATCAGGTGGTGTGCACTGGCTCCTCCCCCTATGACCCTCCTCCAAGCCTCAGTTAGGTTTTTGTGCCCGTCCGAGCAGGGTGCAATCTAGGTGGCTCTCCTAAAGAGCTGCTTAGAAAAAGTTTTTAGGTTTCTTATTTTCAGTGAGTCCTGCTGGCAACAGGCTCACTGCATCGAGGGACTTAGGGGAGAGAAGTTCAACTCACCTGCGTGCAGGATGGATTGGCTTCTTAGGCTACTGGACACCATTAGCTCCAGAGGGAGTCGGAACACAGGTCTCACCCTGGGGTTCGTCCCGGAGCCGCGCCGCCGACCCCCCTTGCAGATGCTGAAGATTGAAGGTCCAGAAACCGGCGGCAGAAGGCTTTTCAGTCTTCATGAAGGTAGCGCACAGCACTGCAGCTGTGCGCCATTGTTGTCACACACTTCACACCATAGGTCACGGAGGGTGCAGGGCGCTGCTGGGGGCGCCCTGGGCAGCAATGTATAATACCTTTTATGGCTAAAAAATACATCACATATAGCCCTTGAGGCTATATGGATGTATTAAACCCATGCCAGATATCTCAAACTCCGGGAGAAAAGCCCGCCGGAATAGGGGGCGGGGCTTATTCTCCTCAGCACACAGCGCCATTTTCCTGCTCAGCTCCGCTGTGAGGAAGGCTCCCAGGACTCTCCCCTGCACTGCACTACAGAAACAGGGTAAAACAGAGAGGGGGGCACTTTTTTTGGCGATATTTTATATATTTAAGCTGCTATAAGGATACAACACTTATATAAGGTTGTTCCCATATATATTATAGCGCTTGGGTGTGTGCTGGCAAACTCTCCCTCTGTCTCCCCAAAGGGCTAGTGGGGTCCTGTCTTCGATAAGAGCATTCCCTGTGTGTCTGCTGTGTGTCGGTACGTGTGTGTCGACATGTATGAGGACGATGTTGGTGTGGAGGCAGAGCAATTGCCGATAATGGTGATGTCACCCCCCAGGGAGTCGACACCGGAATGGATGGCTTTGTTTATGGAATTACGTGATAATGTCAGCACATTACAAAAATCAGTTGACGACATGAGACGGCCGGAAAACCAGTTAGTGCCTGCCCAGGCGTCTCAGACACCGTCAGGGGCTGTAAAACGCCCTTTACCTCAGTCGGTCGACACAGACCCAGACACGGACACTGAATCTAGTGTCGACGGTGAAGAAACAAACGTATTTTCAAGTAGGGCCACACGGTCTATGATCACGGCAATGAAGGAGGCTTTGCATATCTCTGATACTGCAAGTACCACAAAAAGGGGTATTATGTGGGGGGTGAAAAAACTACCTGTAGTTTTTCCTGAATCAGAGGAATTGAATGATGTATGTGATGAAGCGTGGGTTAACCCAGATAGAAAAGTGCTAATTTCAAAAAAGTTATTGGCATTATACCCTTTCCCGCCAGAGGTTAGGGCGCGCTGGGAAACACCCCCTAGGGTGGATAAGGCGCTCACACGCTTATCAAAACAAGTGGCGTTACCGTCTCCCGATACGGCCGCCCTCAAGGATCCAGCTGATAGGAGGCTGGAAACTACCCTAAAAAGTATATACACACATACTGGTGTTATATTGCGACCAGCCATCGCCTCAGCCTGGATGTGCAGTGCTGGGGTGGTCTGGTCGGATTCCCTGACTGAAAATATTGATACCCTGGATAGGGACAGTATTTTATTGACTATAGAGCATTAAAGGATGCTTTTCTTTATATGCGAGATGCTCAGAGGGATATTTGCACTCTGGCATCGAGAGTAAATGCGATGTCCATATCTGCCAGAAGAAGTTTATGGACGCGACAGTGGTCAGGTGATGCGGATTCTAAATGACATATGGAAGTATTGCCGTATAAAGGGGAGGAATTATTTGGCGTCGGTCTATCGGATCTGGTGGCCACGGCAACTGCCGGAAAATCCACCTTTTTACCTCAGACCCCCTCCCAACAGAAAAAGACACCGTCTTTTCAGCCGCAGTCCTTTCGGTCCTATAAGAACAAGCGGGCAAAAGACAGTCATATCTGCCCCGGGGCAGAGGAAGGGGTAAGAGAGGACAGCAAGCTGCCCCTGCCCAGGAACAGAAGCCCTCCCAGGGTTCTGCTAAGCCCTCAGCATGACGCTGGGGCTTTACAAGCGGACTCAGGAGCGGTGGGGGGTCGACTCAAGAATTTCAGCGCACAGTGGGCTTGCTCACAGGTGGACCCCTGGATCCTGCAGGTAGTATCTCAGGGTTACAGGTTGGAATTCGAGAAGTCTCCCCCTTGCCGGTTCCTAAAGTCTGCTTTGCCAACGTCTCCCTCAGACAGGGCGACGGTATTGGAAGCCATTCACAAGCTGTTTTCTCAGCAGGTGATAGTCAAGGTACCCCTCCTACAACAAGGAAAAGGGTATTACTCCACGCTATTTGTGGTACCGAAGCCGGACGGCTCGGTAAGACCTATTCTAAATCTGAAATCTTTGAACCTGTACATACAGAAATTCAAATTCAAGATGGAGTCACTCAGAACAGTGATAGCGAATCTGGAAGAAGGGGACTTTATGGTGTCCCTGGACATAAAGGATGCTTACCTGCATGTCCCAATTTGCCCTTCACATCAAGGGTACCTCAGGTTCGTGGTGCAAAACTGTCATTATCAGTTTCAGACGCTGCCGTTTGGATTGTCCACGGCACCTCGGGTCTTTACCAAGGTAATGGCCGAAATGATGATTCTTCTTCGAAGAAGAGGCGTATTAATTATCCCTTACTTGGACGATCTCCTGATAAGGGTAAGGTCCAGAGAACAGCTGGAGGACGGAGTAGCACTAATCCAATTAGTGCTGCAACAACACGGGTGGATTCTGAATTTTCCTAAATCTTAGTTGACACCGACAACACGTCTGCTGTTCCTGGGAATGATTCTGGACACGGTTCAGAAAAAGGTGTTTCTTCCGGAGGAGAAAGCCAAGGAGTTATCCAAACTTGTCAGGAACCTCCTAAAACCAGGAAAAGTGTCTGTGCATCAATGCACAAGAGTCCTGGGAAAGATGGTGGCTTCTTACGAAACGATTTCATTCGGCAGATTCCACGCACGAACTTTTCAGTGGGATCTGTTGGACAAATGGTCCGGATCGCATCTGCAGATGCACCAGCGGATAACCTTATCACCACGGACAAGGGTGTCTCTTCTGTGGTGGTTGCAGAGTGCTCATCTGTTAGAGGGCCGCAGATTCGGCATACAGGACTGGGTCCTGGTGACCACGGATGCCAGTCTGAGAGGCTGGGGAGCGGTCACACAGGGAAGAAACTTCCAGGGAGTATGGTCAAGCCTGGAGATGTCTTTTCACATAAATATACTGGAGCTAAGAGCGATTTACAATGCTCTAAGTCTGGAAAAACCTTGCTTCAGGGTCAGCCGGTGTTGATCCAGTCGGACAACATCTCGGCAGTCGCCCACGTAAACAGACAGGGCGGCACAAGAAGCAGGACAGCAATGGCAGAAGCTGCAAGGATTCTTCGCTGGGCGGAAGATCATGTGATAGCACTGTCAGCAGTGTTCATTCCGGGAGTGGACAACTGGGAAGCAGACTTCCTCAGCAGACACGATCTACACCCGGGAGAGTGGGGACTTCATCCAGAAGTCTTCCACATGATTGTGAACCGTTGGGAAAAACCAAAGGTGGATATGATGGCGTCCCGCCTCAACAAAAAACTGGACAGGTATTGCGCCAGGTCAAGAGACCCTCAGGCAATAGCTGTGGACGCTCTGGTAACACCGTGGGTGTTCCAGTCAGTGTATGTGTTCCCTCCTCTGCCTCTCATACCAAAAGTACTGAGAATTATACAGCAAAGGGGAGTAAGAACGATACTCGTGGCTCCGGATTGGCCAAGAAGAACTTGGTACCCGGAACTTCAAGAGATGCTCACGGAGGATCCGTGGCCTCTACCTCTAAGACGGGACCTGCTTCAGCAGGGACTGTGTCTATTCCAAGACTTACCGCGGCTGCGTTTGACGGCGTGGCGGTTGAACGCCGAATTCTAAGGGAAAAAGGCATTCCGGAAGAGGTCATTCCTACACTGGTAAAAGCCAGGAAGGAGGTGACTGCACAACATTATCACCGCATTTGGAGAAAATATGTTGCGTGGTGTGAGGCCAGGAAGGCCCCCACGGAGGAATTTCAATTGGGTCGATTCCTACATTTCCTGCAAACAGGATTGTCTATGGGCCTCAAATTGGGGTCCATTAAGGTTCAAATTTCGGCCCTGTCGATTTTCTTCCAGAAAGAATTGGCTTCAGTTCCTGAAGTCCAGACTTTTGTAAAAGGAGTACTACATATACAGCCCCCGGTTGTGCCCCCAGTGGCTCCGTGGGACCTTAATGTAGTTTTGGATTTTCTCAAATCCCATTGGTTTGAGCCACTCAAATCGGCGGATTTGAAATATCTTACATGGAAAGTAACCATGCTACTGGCCCTGGCTTCAGCCAGGAGAGTGTCAGAATTGGCGGCTTTATCGTATAAAAGCCCATATCTGATTTTCCATTCGGACAGGGCAGAACTGCGGACGCGTCCTCATTTTCTGCCTAAGGTGGTGTCAGCGTTTCACCTGAACCAGCCTATTGTGGTGCCTGCGGCTACTAACGATTTGGAGGATTCCAAGTTGTTGGACGTGGTCCGGGCATTGAAAATATATATTTCAAGAACGGCTGGAGTCAGAAAGTCTGACTCGCTGTTTATATTGTATGCACCCAACAAGCTGGGTGCTCCTGCTTCTAAGCAGACGATTGCTCGTTGGATTTGTAGCACAATTCAACTTGCACATTCTGTGGCAGGCTTGCCACAACCAAAATCTGTCAAGGCCCATTCCACAAGGAAAGTGGGCTCATCCTGGGCGGCTGCCCGGGGGGTCTCGGCATTACAACTCTGCCGAGCAGCTACGTGGTCGGGGGAGAACACGTTTGTAAAATTCTACAAATTTGATACCCTGGCTAAAGAGGACCTGGAGTTCTCTCATTCGGTGCTGCAGAGTCATCCGCACTCTCCCGCCCGTTTGGGAGCTTTGGTATAATCCCCATGGTCCTGACGGAGTCCCCAGCATCCACTTAGGACGTCAGAGAAAATAAGATTTTACTTACCGATAAATCTATTTCTCGTAGTCCGTAGTGGATGCTGGGCGCCCATCCCAAGTGCGGATTGTCTGCAATACTTGTACATAGTTATTGTTACAAAAAAATCGGGTTGTTATTGTTGTGAGCCGTCTGTTCAGAGGCTCCTACGTTTGTCATACTGTTAACTGGGTTCAGATCACAAGTTGTACGGTGTGATTGGTGTGGCTGGTATGAGTCTTACCCGGGATTCATTATCCTTCCTTATTGTGTACGCTCGTCCGGGCACAGTATCCTAACTGAGGCTTGGAGGAGGGTCATAGGGGGAGGAGCCAGTGCACACCACCTGATCCTAAAGCTTTATTTTTGTGCCCTGTCTCCTGCGGAGCCGCTATACCCCATGGTCCTGACGGAGTCCCCAGCATCCACTACGGACTACGAGAAATAGATTTATCGGTAAGTAAAATCTTATTTTTAAACCAACATGCAAAATATAAGACTTCTCTCTGTACTGTTGTGTATTCATGACAGGATCTGATTTAGTTTTTACCACCTATCTGTAAATCACACAATGCCTTTCCCTCACCACAAGTGGAATGACGAAAGCAGAACACTTTAATATTATTGCCAACCAATACATTAAGAAAACCAAGTTGTATACATACCCCAAGGGTTGCTGTATGAAATAATACGTCATACAGAAGTACACGTGTTGAACAATAGTGTGCTTAGCCGTTCTGCTCCCTGAGGCATCGACCGATAGGACTCCCTTCTCATCCTTTATAGCAACCTCTGTAACATGTGCAGGATAAATTACACACACTGTGGTTAATGTTCGTTAGTAACTGTTCCCACACAGAACTAGTTCTGTATATTCACGCCTCCTGCAGCCAGACCACCCCTATCCTCATGCTTAGTTTGATATCCATCATTATCATTATCAATGCCTATTGCAAATGCTCTGTCAGAAAACAGGAGTAATTACGTGTACACACAGTTCTGCATACAGATGTAGCCATACTCATTGTGGCGGCGCCTAGTCGCAGTTGCAACTTGGTTGCTGCGATGTGTGCGCATGCCAGTGTGCCCATGTATATATCCACACACGCAATGCATACGCATTGCATTGCCTAATCGCGGGTGCGAATAGTCGCAGCTAACCATTGCCGCGATGCGTATGCATTACGGCAACGATGAGCCTGGGTTTGCGCACAGCTCTGAATCTGAAGCTGCATACACTTGGTTCTGGCGCATACATAGAGAAAACATGCAAAATACACTCTGCTAATTGAACCTTCAATACGCCCCATTATATTGTTATAGTTTTGCCTCATCACATACAAATCTCTGATGTTGCGACATAGCCACTTGTACCATACTATTGTAATAATACTCCTATCCTGGTACTGACAGGGGGCATGCAGTCCCTCAGTGTTATCCAATATATTGCAAGTGATGCCACCTCTAGAGGTACATGTTAAGGGCCCTACACACTACCAGATCCCCACTGATGCCGATATATTGGCGGCGGCGGGACCCGACAGGGGGTGGGGGGCGGCATCGGCAAGTGCATACACACTTGCGGCCGGGACAGGCAGCGATGGCGGCCGGGGGGGGGGGGGGGTGTGGCAGCGGGGGGGAACGACTGCGCAGCATGGCTATCGTTAACGAGGACCTCGCTCGTTCGGTCGAGGGTGAGGGTCGTTAACGATGCGCGGGAGTGCGCATTGTTAACGACTTTTAGTGTACACACTGGATGAGATTGTGAAAGATCTCGCTCAAATCGGCCATTCTGGTCTCGTCTAGTGTGTGTGGGGCTTTACACATTTACAGACAGACATGGCTTTATTGCTGTACATTTGAAATCATCAGCAGTTCTTGGTGAACATTAACAACATAAAGAGGGTTATGGTACGTATTAGACACTCATATAGAGGTCTATTTACTAAGCCTTGGATGGAGATAAAGTCGCTGGAGATAAAGCACCAGCCAATCGGCTTCTAACTGCCATGTCACAGACTGTGTTTGAAAAATGACAGGAGCTGATTGGCTGGTACTTTATCTCCATCGACTTTATCTCCATCCATGGCTTAGTAAATAGACCCCATGGTCTTTTAATTCAGTGTTACAGCAAATAAGCAGCCTGATTCTATTTTGCAGCAGAATCTTGCAGATGTATTGGATACTATTACAGGGGCCGTAGATTTAGCCTCTATTTTTCAAAATGAATAAAACAACCTCTACAACTACTTCTCTCCACTATGGGGCTAATTCAGACCTGACCGTAGATGTGCTAAATTTGGCACATCCACAATCAGTCACACTGACATGGGGGAGGACGCCCAGCACAGGGCAGCCCGCCCCGCATGTCAGTCCCTGCCCCGTCGCACAAGTACAAAAGCATCGCACAGCGGCGATACTATTGTACTTCAGGCAGGGAGCTACTCGTTGCCTGGGTCGCAGCGACTGCGTGTGACATCACGCAGCTGCTGCGGCCCGCCCCCCCACGGTCTGGGCACGCCTAGACGGCGGCCACGCACCGCCAGCCCGCCACCTCCCACCCAGCGACTGCCTCTGCCTGTCGGGCAGAGGCGATCGCAGGGCTACGACAGCCGTCGGTTGTCTGGCATGCGCTGACGCACTGCGGCACCGGCGCATGCGCAGTTCAGACCTGATTGCTGCACAGCACCGATCAGGTCTAAATCAGCCCCTATGATAGTATAATTCTCACTAAACTGGAGACTCTAGATACAAAGTCCTTATATAACTGAAAGCAACAGTTTCATGCAGTATATGGTATTTTGTTTTAGCTTGTTTCTAACCAGCACCCTATCTCTAGACGCTGTTGATGTGACTATTGTACTGAGAAGTAACTATCAATGCATTGGGGAGGCACTCACTTTGCCGGCTGTCAGGATCCCGGCTGCATTGATATTTCACTAACCACTGTGGGCAATTTAGTCTATATTGGCCCAATATACTGTTTGATACTGTAAAGACCACATAAGACAGTTGGGAATGGTTGAACTGTTTTTGTAGGTAAAATGAGTTGAAGTTGATACATCTCTAGACACTATGGGCCCTGCGCTGAGCTAGGAGCAAATACATAAAAGATGTGCAGAATGGGTTTTGAAATCACATTACATCACGGGTGATTTCAGTTTTAGCCATTCAAACTGCTGAAAATTAAATAGTGCAGTTTACAAGGCAAAGTCACAGGCAATACTGTATGTAGCAATTCAAACCTGTCAGGAGCACTGTACATACGGCGGGATGTATTGGAGTCCAAGATCGCCGGGATGCCGACTTTTTTTAAAGGGGCAACCACTTGCAAGGCAAAACCATGCCTTGTAAGTGATTGCCCCTTTAAAAAAAACGTCCAGGATCGTTCGGCAACCCACATCTCCGGCAATCTCGGACTCCATTACATCCCGCTGATTATCTTATATACTTCACACATGGAATACATTGACTGGATAGGTTCAATAGAGAATGTTTCCTATTTACAGAGGCATTCATAATAGGTTTGGGTAATAGTATGATCTATAAACTATTTCTGTAGCATGATGGCTCAAGAACTTAATACATGACTTGTCAACTTCTCTTTTACAAATGAAAGGGGGAGGGGGGTATGCAGTCATGTTCCCGGCTGTCGGAATCCCGGCGGTCAGGATGCCGACACAGAGGAGGAGGTACCATATGCCATGAAAATGCTACTGGTTTGGATGGTATGCTCATAACAATTTATAAAACCATTAGTAAATTGCTTCACTGCTATTACATTTCAATTTGGGAATATGAAAAGGGCACTCCATTAATTCACAGAAGGAAATAGTGGTAAATTATGAATCATAGCATTCTAATTCATTTTCAAACATAGATGTTAAAATCCTAGCAGAGACTCTTGTCAACCAGGATTAACCTTGTTCTGGGAAATGTGATGAATACAGATCAGTTGGGTCCATACAAAATGCAAAACCACTGCACGTTTTAAACGGCTGTTTAATAGTCTGCAAGTTTCTTAGGGTAATGCAGGTATTGCTGCTGTGGTATCTGCTGACACAATAGAATGGAATTAGTTTGAGAGATAGCAGGGATATTTAATTTTGGTTAACAATTTTTACGGTAGGGCAGAGTTGTCACTAGACATTTGGCACCCTGAGTAAGAGGGAGTATCTGAGTATTTTACATTGTCAGAGCCTCTGTTCAGTGGCAACTTTACTTTTATAATACCCACTCCCAGGATAGAGAATGAAGA
The DNA here is from genome assembly GCF_028390025.1 of Pseudophryne corroboree. Lineage (NCBI taxonomy): Eukaryota > Metazoa > Chordata > Amphibia > Anura > Myobatrachidae > Pseudophryne > Pseudophryne corroboree. The sequence goes on from NC_086447.1 coordinate 734,668,269, forward strand.
AAAGAAATAAAGACATATTCCCTGATAGACTGAAAAGGTAGGCAAAACCAAAGCTTTATAGATAATAACCCAGAAGTGACTCATTCATAGGGGGTTATTAAATTTGTTCCGAGGGTGCCGGGTGATAATATCGGCGCTAGGGGCTATTTAATTGGCCCTGATAAGCCGGCGCGTGCATCGGCTTATCGGAGGTTTTGCTTCACCTGCCTCCTGTGTGTTTTCGGGTGAAATAGCCCCGTTTTCAGATGAAAATGGGGCTGGGCGAAGTAAAACCCCTGATATGCCGCTGCACGCGTCGGCTTATCAGGGTTTTTGCTTCGCCTGCCTCCGGCAGGCGAAGCAAAATGCCCGATAACAGCCCCGTTTTCACTGAACCTGTGTGTTTACGGATGAAAAAGCAGGTTTTACCGGCAGAGCAAATTAAATAGCCCGACCGCAGCACCCCGAAGAAACATCGGGGTTTTTTACTCCCGATGTCTCTTCGGGCCAAATTGAATATCCCCCTTAGCCTTTTATGTGCCCCACCTGACCAGCATGTGTCCCACATGCCTCACATGTCCTCCTCATTGCTACCCTGTGCCTCACATGTCCTCCTCGTCACTACCCTATGCCTCACATGTCCCCCTTCCCTGGCAGCCAGTGCCTCAAATTCCTCCCTCCTCACTTGTTTGTGTACCACATGCTCCTCCTCATTGCTCATTGGCTTACATGTTGTCTTCTTTGACCTTTGTACCATGTGACTAGAGTAGATGATGTGATGCTTCCAAAGTGACATAAGAGCATATATAATGTAAAGGGTAACTAATTGCTACTGTAATGGTGATTGACTCCAAAGGAGGACAGGGACATGACAAAATGCAGCATCTGCACTGGATTCAGTCATTTTAAGGGACACTTTTTAGTCAGGGGCAGCATTTTTATTAATAAGTTTTATTTATAATGTGCCACAAAGGGTCCGCAGATCTGTACAGACGCTATTAGGGGAGTGGGGTGGTTGTGGAGGTTCACAGACATTTTGGGTGTACACACCCGTCGATAGAATGGACGTTATATCAATTAGTGTGTACCCAGCTTTAGCATTCAAGACAGTTAGCATGCAATAGCAAACAATTATAAAATGATATAGGTAATAATAAAGATAATGCACATAGGTTTATTCTTGTAAATACACAGAGTCCTTTGCAGACTTTCAGATAGAAACTTGCACAGAACGGCACCTGTACCCCTCTGTTAACATTACAAAGCACTGAATAAACCAGTGTGCAGGCAGGAATGTAACCGCCTCTGATTTTGAAGGAGTGGCAGGTCTGTGGTGAATTGCAAATCCGCCTATGTACAGTAATGCAAATCACTGCTAAATCAGCAGTAAGCCGCCATGTTCAAAAACTTGTTGCTACAAGTTACAACAGAATTTTTTTTTTAAATAATAGAGGTTGTGGAATAAATTACCCATAGAACAGTTTTGAAAATGTTGCTAATTTCTAACATTATATCAATTATTTTTGAGCCATAATACTGGGTTTGATAGTCTTGAAGTAGCTAGAATATATTGCTGTTTGCAAAACATAAAGCCAACAGACAGTAGTGTTCCGACAAGAAATGGATGGGAGCTGGAGAAACAATTCTGATTCTGGGATCCACTTTACCAAGCTAAATAACATCAGAGAGCCAACAGAAGGTTCCTAGGATATCAGTAGGACAGTGAGCGTCCGTATCATTAGCACTGATGAGTCATAGTGACTCACATACGTTGTCTAGACAGAGCGCATAGAAATCACAGTAGGTGTTTGTTTCACTAGTGAAATCTAATGCCAAGAAGTAAAGGTATTCATACCAAAGGTCTGATTGCTGAGAACACCCTAAATGCTTACAGTTTGTAATCCCAGGTCAATGGGGGAAGAATGCAAAACTTTAAGACACAGATTAATTTGAAAAAAATAAACTCTCAGCAAAAGTCAAATGATGCCATGTAATTCTGCATACATTGGGCACAATTTACTTCACATATTATTATGAGAGGATCTTCAACATAATTAAAATTGCCTTACATGGCGCTTATTTCTGTTACAGATATATTAGCAGAATAGAAGATGTTGGCTGGGATTCCTGGTGGAAGCTTTTTCTCCTATGCTCACCAGACTTGCTTTTGCTTAATTATGCAGTAACTATCAAAGCTGACGTCTGGGTCCCACAAAGCTTGGTGGGTTCCTCAATTAGTTGAACTAATTAGTTATCATTAAGTGTGTTTAAAAACTTATTACCCTTAGCAGTATCACATGAATCGTTTTTCCAGTTTATCTCTGGATAGTTAAAATCTCCCATCATTACTATGTCACTTACTCCTGCTGCTCTTTCAGTTTGCTTCAGTAACAATTCCTAGTCAGATACATTAAAACCAGACGGCCTGTAGCATACCCCCAATACTAACTTTTTTATTCCCTTTTCGCCGCATGCAATTTCTACCCATAGTGTTTCGACAGTGTCTACAGTCCCCTCCTGCAAATCCTCCCGTATATCAGGTTTTAAAAATGGTTTTACGTACGGACACACCCCTCCACCCATTTTATTTAGTCTGTCTCTCCTAAACAGCGTATAGCCCTCTAGATTGACTGTCCAATCATGAGATTCGTCCCACCAAGTTTCAGTAATGCCTATAATATCATACTGTTTGCTTGCTGCAAGTATTTCTAGTTCGCCCTTTTTACCAGTAAGGCTTCTAGCGTTCACATACATACAACTAAGATAAGTATTTCCCCTTGCATTAGGGACATCTTTCACCTTATGTAGCAACGATGACCTGTAATCGTTATTAGTTAGTGCTTTGGTAGAACCTCTTTTAGTACCCATGTTAATACCTTTACCGGCTGCTCTTACCTTCCCCCCAACTTCTCCCCCATATCATTTACTAACACCATCCCCACTATTCTCACTGCACGCCCCGTAGTTTCTAGCTAAACCCTCCCCCCAGTCTCCTAGTTTAAAATCTCCTCCAACCTTCTAAACATCCTTCCCCCCCAGCACCGCTGCCCCCTCCTCATTCAGGTGCAATCCATCACAACAAAAAAGATGGCGCCTGACTGAGAAGTCCGCCCAGTGTTCCAGGAACACGAACCCCTCTTTCCTGCACCAGTCTCTAAGCCACACATTTACCTCCCTAATCTCCCTCTACTTCCCTGGACTAGCGCGTGGCACGGGTAATATTTCAGAGAATATTACCATAGATGTCCTTGCCTTAAGTTTCCTGCCTAATTCCCTATAGTCTTTCTTAAGGACATCCCACCTTCCGCTGACTTTGTCATTGGTGCCAATATGCACCAAGACCGCCGGGTCTTTCCCAGCCCCTCCCAACAATCTATTTACCCGGTCCGCGATGTGCCGCACCCGAGCACCCGGGATTCAACAGACTGTACGGCGATCACGGTCCCGGTAGCAGATTGCCCTATCTGCATACCTGATGATAGAATCCCCTACCACCACAATCTGACTAGGTACCTCACTATCTTTAGTCCCAACTGCGCCAGAGGGGCCGCTTCTCTGGATGCTAGAGGGAACATTCTCCTCCGGCACCGTCATTTTCTCACTATCATCCTCCGAATCGTCGTCCAGTCGTGCAAATTTATTCGGGTTTGATAGTCCAGAGATGTCGAGCCTCCCCCTCTTTTTCTTCCTTCTAACTGTGACCCAGCTGGTTACCTGACATGGTCGACCATCCAAACGGATACCGTATTTTACATTGCCAGAGCCTGTGTTCTCTGGCAAATCTCATATACGGGGAGGGGGTGTGGACTGCACACCCCAGCTACTTATAATGGGATGTGCCACCTATCTGAGACTTAGTACTACAACATAGAAACGAGAGCAGGTGCACAATACAACCATTAGAATTATAATACATGTAATAATTATACATCATATATGAGGTCTTTGGCACAAAATTGGCCAAAATTATGAGCCTACCCACAAAACGTCAAGGTAACCTCATCGGGTAGTTCCCTAACATTATAGGGGTTCACCTCCATAGTGCAAGACACGCCCAAACCAGCCCAGCCAAACCACCCCAGGGCACCACACAAATAAAGGATAGCAGTGAAGTGTCAGAGTGCTCAGTAAGGGAAAGAATGGTTAGTAGAAGAGCAGTTACAGTGAAGTGATAGCATTTAGACATTTGCAGTATGTATGCACTTTTTCAGAAACACTATTTTGAGCTGTTACAGTAGTGTACAGTACTTTTTTCTCCTCTGTATTGCTAGGAATGTTTAGTATATTTTCTCTGACGTCCTAAGTGGATGCTGGGACTCCGTAAGGACCATGGGGATTAGCGGCTCCGCAGGAGACTGGGCACAACTAAAGAAAGCTTTAGGACTACCTGGTGTGCACTGGCTCCTCCCACTAAGACCCTCCTCCAGACCTCAGTTAGATTCTTGTGCCCGGTTGAGCTGGATGCACACTAGGGGCTCTCCTGAGCTCCTAGAAAGAAAGTATATTTTAGGTTTTTTATTTTACAGTGAGATCTGCTGGCAACAGACTCACTGCAGCGAGGGACTAAGGGGAGAAGAAGCGAACCTACCGAACTGGTGGTAGCTTGGGCTTCTTAGGCTACTGGACACCATTAGCTCCAGAGGGATCGACCGCATGGAACCGGCCATTGATGTTCGGTCCCGGAGCCGCGCCGCCGGCCCCCTTACAGAGCCAGAAGCAAGAAAAGTCCGGAAAATCGGCGGCAGAAGACATCAGTCTTCACCAAGGTAGCGCACAGCACTGCAGCTGTGCGCCATTGCTCCTCATACACACTTCACACTCCAGTCACTGAGGGTGCAGGGCGCTGGGGGGGGGGCGCCCTGAGCAGCAATAAAACACCTTCGCTGGCAAATATATCACAATATATAGCCCCAGAGGCTATATATGTGATAAATACCCCTGCCAGAATCCATAAAAAAGCGGGAGAAAAGTCTGCGAAAAAGGGGCGGAGCTATCTCCCTCAGCACACTGGCGCCATTTTCTCTTCACAGTGCAGCTGGAAGACAGCTCCCCAGGCTCTCCCCTGTAGTTTTCAGGCTCAAAGGGTTAAAAAGAGAGGGGGGGCACTAAATTTAGGCGCAATATTGTTTATACAAGCAGCTATTGAGGGAAAAATCACTCCGTTATAGTGTTAATCCCTGCTTTATATAGCGCTCTGGTGTGTGCTGGCATACTCTCTCTCTGTCTCCCCAAAGGACTTTGTGGGTTCCTGTCCTCAGTCAGAGCATTCCCTGTGTGTGTGCTGTGTGTCGGTACGGCTGTGTCGACATGTGGGATGAGGAAGGTTACGTGGAGGTGGAGCAGAGGCCGATAAATGGGATGTCGCCCCCTGTGGGGCCGACACCAGAGTGGATGGATAGGTGGAAGGTATTAACCGACAATGTCAACTCCTTACATAAAAGGCTGGATGACGTAACAGCTGCGGGACAGCCGGCTTCTCAGCCGCGCCTGCCCAGGCGTCTCAAAGGCCATCAGGGGCTCAAAAAAAAAAAGCGCCCGTTACCTCAGGTGGCAGACACAGATGTCGACACGGAGTCTGACTCCAGTGTCGACGAGGTTGAGACATATACACAATCCACTAGGAACATCCGTTACATGATCTCGGCAATGAAAAATGTGTTACGCATTTCTGACATGAAGCCAAGTACCACATAAAAGGGGTTTTATTTTTGGGGAGAAAAAGCAGCCAGTGTTTTGTTCCCCCATCAGATGAATGAATGAAGTGTGTAAAGTAGTGTGGGTTCCCCCGATAAGAAACTGGTAATTTCTAAAAAGTTACTGATGGCGTACCCTTTCCCGCCAGAGGATAGGTCACGTTGGGAGATATCCCTCAGGGTGGATAAGGCGCTCACGCGTTTGTCAAAAAAGGTGGCACTGCCGTCTTAGGATACGGCCACCTTGAAGGAGCCTGCTGATAAAAAGCAGGAGGCTATCCTGAAGTCTGTATATACACACTCAGGTTATATACTGAGACCTGCAATTGCCTCAGCATAAATAGTGCTGCTGCAGCGTGGTCTGATACCCAGTCAGATAATATTAATACTCTAAGACAGGGATAATAGTTTGCTAACGTAGAGCGTATTAAATACGTTGTCTTAGATATAAAGGATGCACAGAGGGATATTTGCCGGCTGGCATCCAGAATTAATGCAATGTCCATTCTGCCAGGAGGGTATTAGAAACCCGGCAGTGGACAGGTGATGCTGCCTATAAAAGGCACATGGAGATTCTGCCTTATAAGGGTGAGGAATTGTTTGGGGATGGTCTCTGGGACCTCGTATCCGCAGCAACAGCTGGGAAGAAAATTTTTTACCTCAGGTTTCCTCACAGCCTAAGAAAGCACTGTATTTTCAGGTACAGTCCTTTCGGCTTCAGAAAAGCAAGCGGGTCAAAGGCGCTTCCTTTCTGCATAGAGACAAGGGAAGAGGGAAAAAGCTGCACCAGTCAGCCAGTTCCCAGAATCAAAATTCTTCTACCGCTTCCTCTGAGTCCACCGCATGACGTTGGGGCTCCACAGGTGGAGACAGGTGCGGTAGGGGCGCGTCTCGGGAACTTCAGGGACCAGTGGGCTTGCCCACAGGTGGATCCCTAGGTTCTGCAAATAGTATCACAGGGATACAGGCTGGAGTTCGAGGCGACTCCCCCTCGCCGTTACCTCACATCAGCCTTGCCTGCTGCCCTCGGAGAAAGGTAGTACTGGCGGCAATTCACAAGCTGTACTTCCAGCAGGTGAAATCAAGGTACCCCTACTTCAACAAGGCCGGGGTTACTATTCCAAAATGTTGTGGTACCGAAACCAGACGGGTCGGTGAGACCCATTCTAAAATTGAAAGCCTTGAACACTTATATACGAAGGTTCAAGTTCAAAATGGAATCGCTCAGGGCGATTATTGCAAGCCTGGAGAATTTCATGGTATCACTGGACATCAAGGATGCTTACCTGCATGTCCCTATTTACCCTCTTCACCAGGAGTACCTCAAAATTGTGGTACAGGATTGTCATTACCAATTCCAGACGTTGCCGTTGGTCTGTCCCCGGCACAGAGGTATTTACCAAGGTAATGGCCGAAATAATTATCCCGTACTTGGACGATCTCCTTATAAAGGCGAGGTCCAGGGAGCAGTTGTTCGGCGGAGTAGCACTATCTCGGGAAGTGCTACAACAGCACGGCTGGATTCTGAATATTCCAAAGTCGCAGCTGGTTCCTACGACGCGTCTACTGTTCCTGGGTATGTTTCTGGACACAGAACAGGATAAAAAGGGTTTCTCCCGGAGGAGAAGTCCAAGGAGTTGTCGTCTCTAGACAGAGACCTCCTAATACGTATACAGGTGTCGGTGCATCAATGCACGCGAGCCCTGGGAAGGATGGTAGCTTCTTACGAAGAAATTCCATTCGCCAGGTCCCATGCAAGGATTTTCCAGTGGGATCTGTTGGACAAGTGGTCCGGGTCGCATCTTCAGATGCATCGGCGGATAACCCTGTCTACAACGGCCAGGGTGTCGCTGTGGTGGTGGCTGCAGAGTGCTCATCTTCTAGGGGGCCGCAGATTCGGCATACAGGACTGGGTCCTGGTGACCACGGATGCCAGCCTTCGAGGCTGGGGGGCAGTCACACAGGGAACAAACTTCCAAGGCTATGGAAAAGTCAGGAGACTTCCCTACACATAAATATTCTGGAACTAAGGGCCATTTACAATGCCCTAAGTCAGGCTAGACCCCTGCTTCAACACCGGCCGGTGCTGATCCAATCAGACAACATCACGGCGGTCGCTCATGTAAACCGACAGGGCGGCACAAGAAGCAGGATGGCGATGGCAGAAGCCACAAGGATTCTCCGATGGGCGGAAAATCATGTGTTAGCACTGTCAGCAGTGTTCATTCCCGGAGTGGACAACTGAGAAGCAGACTTTCTCAGAAGACACGACCTCCACCCGGGAGAGTGGGGACTTCATCCAGAAGTTTTCCAAAGGATTGTACACCGTTGGGAAAGGCCACAGGTGGACATGATGGCGTCCCGCCTCAACAAAAAGCTACAAAGATATTGCGCCAGGTCAAGGGACCCTCAGGCGATAGCTGTGGACGCTCTGGTAACACCGTGGGTGTACCAGTCGGTGTATGTGTTCCCTTCTCTGCCTCTCTTACCCAGGGTAATGAGAATAATAAGAAGGAGAGGAGTAAGAACTATACTCATTGTTCCGTGTTGGCCAAGAAAAGCTTGGTAACCAGAACTCCAAGAAATGATCTCAGAGGACCCATGGCCTCTGCCGCTCAGACAGGACCTGCTGCAGCAGGGGGCCTGTCTGTTCCAAGACGTACCGCGGCTGCGTTTGACGGCATGGCGGTTGAACGCCGGATCCTGAAGGAAAAGGGCATTCCAGAGGAAGTTATCCCTACGCTATTTAAAGCTAGGAAAGAAGTGAACGCAAACCATTATCACCGCATATGGTGGAAATATGTTGCGTGCTGTGAGGCCAGGAAGGCCCCAAAGGAGAAATTTCAGCTAGGTCGATTTCTGCACTTCCTACAGTCAGAGGTGACTATGGGCCTAAAATTGGGTTCCATGAAGGTCCAGATTTCGGCTCTATCGATTTTCTTCCAAAATAGAACTGGCTTCGCTGCCTGAAGTTCAGACTTTTGTTAAGGGAGTGCTGCATAGTCAGCCCCCGTTTGTGCCTCAAGTGGCACCGTGGGATCTCAACGTGGTGTTGGATTTCCTGAAGTCGCTTTGGGTTGAGCCACTTAAATCCGTGGAGCTACAATACCTCACGTGGAAAGTGGTCATGCTGTGGGCCGTGGCGTCTGCCAGGCGTGTATCAGAATTGGCGGCTTTGTCATACAAAAGCCTTATCTGTATTTTATATGGATAAGGCGGAATTGAGGACTCGTTCCCAATTCCTTCCTAAGGTGGTATCAGTTTTTCATGTGAACCAACCTATTGTGGTGCCTGCGGTTACTTGGGACTTGGAGGATTCCAAGTTACTGGACGTAGTCAGGGCTCTGAAAAGTATATGTTTCCATGACGGCTGGAGTCAGGAAAACTGACTCGCTATTTATCCTGTATGCACCCAACAAGCTGGGTGCTCCTGCTTCTAAGCAGACTATTGCTCGCTGGATCTGTAGCACGATTCAACTTGCACATGCTGCGGCTGGACTGCCGCACCCTAAATCTGTAAAAGCCCATTCCACGAGGAAAGTGGGCTCTTCTTGGGCGGCTGCCCGAGGGGTCTCGGCTTTACAACTTTGCCGAGCTGTTACTTGGTTGGGTTCAAACATTTTTGCAACAGTCTACAAGTTTGATACCCTGGCTGAGGAGGACCTAGAGTTTGCTCATTCGGTGCTGCAGAGTCATCCGCACTCTCCCGCCCGTTTGGGAGCTTTGGTATAATCCCCATGGTCCTTACGGAGTCCCAGCATCCACTTAGGACGTCAGAGAAAATAAGATTTTACTCACCGGTAAATCTATTTCTCGTAGTCCGTAGTGGATGCTGGGCGCCCATCCCAAGTGCGGATTGTCTGCAATACTTGTTTATAGTTATTGCCTAACTAAAGGGTTATTGTTGAGCCATCTGTTGAGAGGCTCAGTTATATTTCATACTGTTAACTGGGTATAGTATCACGAGTTATACGGTGTGATTGGTGTGGCTGGTATGAGTCTTACCCGGGATTCAAAATCCTTCCTATTTGTGTCAGCTCTTCCGGGCACAGTATCCTAACTGAGGTCTGGAGGAGGGTCTTAGTGGGAGGAGCCAGTGCACACCAGGTAGTCCTAAAGCTTTCTTTAGTTGTGCCCAGTCTCCTGCGGAGCCGCTAATCCCCATGGTCCTTACGGAGTCCCAGCATCCACTACGGACTACGAGAAATAGATTTACCGGTGAGTAAAATCTTATTATAGTACATATTTTAGCAATTCAGCATTTCTAAAATAATGAACATGAGATGTGGGCTTGCGATACATATTGCACCGTGTGTAGGCCTCTTTACTGTTTTGATGTTGAGGCATCATATTATACAGGTTTCATATTATTTTAGTATTATACAGGATAATGTGTTTTTTTGGGTTTTATTTTTTTTTTATTATGTCATCATTAACCATATAGGCGGTCTTGTGAAATTAACACAAACATTATACAGATGCTGCCTCTTTTGTCCTCACAGAATTACAGAAGCCCAGATTTTGACAGACATCACTTGACAATAACTTCTGTAGCTAGACAGAATAAGATAAATGCCATTACCTGTGATTCTAGTTGGTACCTGTCCTGCCAGTTTGCTAGGTTGTCTCTACCCACTTAATTCGTCACTCAAAGATGCCTGGAAAATTCTACATTTGGCAGTCCTCATTACCATGGTAATGTGAACTTCCATTATGTTTGTCACTGTAGTTATAAATGTGACAAATATAATATGTCAAGTTGATGTTTTTCTTGGTTTTGTAATCCAGTTGTGCTAGTACAGTATTTAAGATCCACACAACAGCAAATCCTTAAGTGGGCTACACACGGAGAGTTCCTTGCTTAAATTCTAAGCCATCTGACTAGATTGCTTAGAAGTTAAGCAAGGATCTCTCCATGTGTATGCCCCACATCATCGATAGCGATGCGCGTCGCTATCGCTGGTGCTAGATTGGCCTGCATGCGGGCACAATCTAGCAGGTCGCTCATTTCACCGCTGGGTGAAACGAGTGCCCCTCCTCGCTCACGACATTGCGCTGTGGGCTGAGCGGTCACTATAGATCGCTTAGCGCACATCTCCCCCTATGTGTACGGGGCTTTACTGTATTTCTTTATCTTTTAAATCAGCAAGTTCAAGAAAACATTAGTTGTTTTTTTTTTTTACATAAATCATAGGCTATAATAAAAGGCTTTGAAATTGCCATCCTTGATTTGTTTCAGTAGGCTGTTATTAATGATCTTAAATTCTGCAGCATTTTCGTGGTGTAATGTGAATATTGTGACAACCACAGTCCCAAGATAAATTATGTCATGAGCAGAGAGATTTTGGAATGCTCTCACTGAAATGTGCATTGTAAACTTACTCTTCCTGTGCCTTTCCTGGACATGCTTCAGAGGATTGAGTGAGTGGTAGCAATACTGGTCTCCACTCCTGAGAGATTTTGAAAAGGAGGTATTTGTAGGAGAACAGCTGTCAGTTGCATGCTTAAAAGTATTTTAAGTATAGTTTTGCATTTTTTATTGCTGTTTTAAACCATATAGGCTTTCTCATGCATTTTAGGTTCTAAACAGCACTTTTGGTTAAGGGATAGTAACCACCTTAAAAAAAAGCCCCCAAAACCCCAACAAACGTTAGTTTAAATACAATGTCTGTTTGTTCCCCTTGGGTAAAAAAAACATTTAGGTGCTAGCTTGTTTGCATTTAGTTGGCAGCCATGAGTTATTCATGGTCCATTTACTCTTTCTCCCGTGTTTTTTTTTGTTTTTTTTACCCCTCTCATGCTAATCCCTTAAAAACATGTCTGATAAGCAAGTATAATACAGTATCTTTATAGGACAGTCCTGTATGGGTAGTGGTGGTGATACAGATGGGTAACTGGATTATTTAGCACATATAGTATAGGAGATGGTCTATTCTGAAAGGCCAGAAAAAAACTGCAGTGGAGCTTCAAGTTAGCTGCTTATGCCCATTTGTAGTAGACACTGCCCCAGAAGGTGTCAACTGTACTGTATTTCTTTGTACACCTGTCATGTGCTTCGTATGAGAAAGTTTTCAACAGTGTGCAGAGTGGGAAACTACATTAATTTCACCTCTCAAAGACAGTATTACATATCTATAATAACCCTTCTGGAAATTCATGCACGTGTGAATGTATGTGTATATATATGTTTGTGTATATTTTTTATGCAACCTGACGGAAAGGTTTTATGAACATTGAAACGTTGGTTATTACTTGCCACTGGTTTGTCATTATTGCATTGAGTTCACTAATTCTTGGCTGGCTGACACCTGCATTTGTGTAGTTACATCACTGATCAGGAATGCTGCTTGCTTGACTATTTAATATACAGTGCATCGGGAAAGTATTCACAGTGCTTAACTTTTTCCACATTTTGTTATGTTACAGCCTTATTCCAAAATGGAATAAATTCATTTTTGACCTCAAAATTTTACACACAAAACCCCATAATGACAACGTGAAAAAAGGCTTTTTTTCAGATTTTTGCAAATTTATTAAAAAACTAAGACATCACATGTACTTAAGTATTCACACCCTTTACCATGAAGCTCAAAATTGAGCTCAGGTGTATCCTGTTTCCACTGGTCATCCTTGAGATGTTCCTACAGCATAATTGGAGTCCACCTGTGGTAAATTCAGTTGATTGGACATGATTTGGAAAGGCACACACCTGTCTATATAAGGTCCCATACTTGACAGTGCATGTGTGAGCACAAACCAAGCATGAAGTCAAAGGAATTGTGTGTAGACCTCCGAGACAGGATTGTCTCGAGGCACAAATCTGGGGAAGGATACAGAAAAATATCTGCTGCTCTGAAGGTTCCAATGAGCACAGTGGCCTCCATCATCCGTAAATGGAAGAAGTTCAAGACCACCAGGATTCAGAGCTACAGCATTCCTCTGGAGTGAGGAGAACCTTCCAGAAGGACAACCATTTCTGCAGCAATCCACCAATGGCCTGTATGGTAGAGTGGCCAGACGGAAGCCTCTCCTTAGTAAAAAGCACATGGCAGCCCGTCTGGAGTTTGCCAAAATGCACCTGAAGGACTCTCAGACCATGAGAAACAAATTTCTCTGGTTTGATGAGACAAAGATTGAACTCTTTGGTGTGAATGCCAGGCATCATGTTTGGAAGAAACCGGGCACCGCTCATCACCAGGCCAATACCATCCCTACAGTGAAGCATGGTGGTGGCAGCATCATGCTGTGGGGATATTTTTCAACGGCAGGAACTGGGACACTAGTCAGGATAGAGGGAAAGATGAATGCAGCAATGTACAGAGACAGCCTGGATGAAAACATGCTCCAGGGCGCTCTAAACCTCAGACTGGGGCGACGGTTCATCTTTCAGCAGACAACGACCCTAAGCACACAGCCAAGATATCAAAGGAGTGGCTTCAGGACAACTCTGTGAATGTCCTTGAGTGGCCCAGCCAGAGCCCAGACTTGAATCCGATTGAACATCTCTGGAGAGATCTGAAAATGGCTGTGCACCGACACTTCCCATCCAACCTGATGGAGCTTGAGAGGTGCTGAAAAGAGGAATGGGCGAAACTGTCCAAAGATAGGCGTGCCGAGCTTGTGGCATCATATTCAAAAAGACTTGAGGCTGTAACTGCTGCCAAAGGTGCATCAACAAAGTATTGAGCAAAGGCTGTGAATACTTATGTACATGTGATTTCTTAGTTTTCATTTTTAATAAATTAGCAAAAATCTCAAACACTCTTTTCATGTTGTCATTATGGGGTATTGGGGGTAATTCCGAGTTGATCGCAGCAGCAAATTTGTTAGCAGTTGGGCAAAACCATGTGTACTGCAGAGGGGGCAGATATAACATTTGCAGAGAGAGTTAGATTTGGGTGGGTTATTTTGTTTCTGTGCAGGGTAAATACTGGCTGCTTTATTTTTACACTGCAATTTAGATTTCAGTTTGAACACACCCCACCCAAATCTAACTCTCAGTCTCTGCAAATGTTATATCTGCCCCCCCCTACAGTGCAAATGGTTTTGCCCAACTGCTAACAAATTTGCTGCTGCGATCAACTCGGAATTACCCCCTTGTGTGTAAAATTTTGAGGGAAACATTTATTCCATTTTGGAATAAGGCTGTAACATAACAAAATATGGAAAAAGTGAAGCGCTGTAAATACTTTCCGGATGCACTGTATATTATATAGTGGTAAAGGAAGCTCTGCTCCATGGATTTGTAGTGTTAATTTCACAGGTGTTGAGCTGGGGTTTACAGACACACAGAGGTACAGGTGGAACAATTAGCTGTGTGTTAAATAATTAGTGGTTGTGTGTAAAACTGGGTACACACTGGGATGATTTGTACCCAGCCGACGGACCAACATATCAGAACCTGGGTACACATTGAACAGTGTTAAGGAAGGACGGAACCATCACTGTTTTGTCCTTCATTAGCATACATGCTTTTGCTAGTAATATTGTCAGGTTTGATGTGCAGCACATCAAACCTGACGACGTCTCTAGCGACTGCAGGCACCCGCATATTCAGCATACACATGGCCCGATATATGCCATTGTGAGCTATATGTCGGTCTGATCTGCCGGATTCGATCAACATATCGCTCTGTGTGTACCCAGCTAAAGTGAGTATTTAAGTGTGTTGCATTATGGGAATTTTGGGATTGTGAATGTTTTGTTGTTTGGTGCTGAACAAGTATACTATTGTGTTGTCATTCTGATATTAGTTCAGCATATCAATGTGAGGCAGGGACTACCTACAGTATATTACAGTAGAGTCAGCAATGGGATGATGCAGGAAGCTAGGTACCTTTATGACCTAAAAGCCAGAATGGGTTCCTGAAGTTGGATGGAGGAAAGAAAGGAATTTGGGGGAGGGGGGGGGGGCGCGGTTCTCCATCCATTTTAGGCCCAGTTTGGGTCTTTGGGCTATTAGCCGTACAGAATGCCTATTAGGCATTTCAGCTGTATGGGTGTGTTAAAAATGCTGTCTGCCTGATCATTAGTCTTTCACACTGCTTGGGGAAATGGAGGCTATGGAGTCTTTGTGAGAGATACCTGCTATGGAAATCCAGTGAGCTGTGCCTGGCAAACAATTCTTGTGTTGATTTTTTAGTTAGTCAGGACTATCCTGTGTATAGTTAGCGCCAGACAGCAAGGTGTTTATTATGATATTTATGCACAATAACAACTGACTTGTTAGATTTCTCAGCTTCTGCATCCATCCATCTACCCCAAGAGATGGTACCTGTTTCCTTTTCACTGTTACAGTAAGGATATCTGTGTAACCTTATACACACCCACACACCATCTGTACTAGCTGTTCTACCCATACTTCGCATGGGAGTTTCTTATTTTCACAGTTGTAAATATAAATGAGTGTTAAAAAATTGGTAAATCTACAGAGCTGTAAATTTGAGACGTCTTAATGTAAGTAAATATTAATCCATGGTTCTTGGCGTTACCTGAGGAGCACCCGTAGCAGATACGGTAAAAAGTTACAGGACCATTTTTGTAGTGTATTAAATTCTACACACTGGTGGTGCAATCCATATTTTGATCCGATTGTCTGTTTGGGCGTTATCGTTCACACAATGCAAGCCACGCATCTGTAATGACGTCATTATGTCTACACTATTTTCATTCCCTTAGGGGAGATTTTTTAATATTCTCATTACGTAGTTTTCCTATTTCCCACCTGAGAATACCTATGTTAAAATTCATCTTCCTAACATATCGGGAAGTAAGAGAATGAGTGATTAGTCAGTCAGTGAGTGAGGGCTTTTGAATAAAAAAAAAATGCAAGTAGCGCTACAACCTTATATTCAAAAGAACTAAAGTGCAATAAATAGTGGTTAATTAGACATAAAAACACTCCAACTATGGGGGTCATTCCGAGTTGATCGCTAGCTGCAGTTGTTCGCAGCGCAGCGATCAGGCTAAAAAATGGCTGTTCTGCGCATGCGGCGCAATGCTCACGCGCGTCATAGGAGCACAACTAACAATGTCGTTTTGCACAGGGTCTAGCGAAGCATTTCAAGTCGCACTGGTGGCCGCAGTGTGATTTACATGAAGTGGGCGTTTCTGGGTGTCAACTGACCGTTTTCAGGGAGTGCTCGGAAAAAACACAGGCATGCCAGGAAAAACGCAGGCGTGGCTGGGCGGGTTTGTGACGTCAAAACAGGAACTGAACAGTCTGAAGTGATCGCAAGCGCTGAGCAGGTTTTGAGCTACTCTGAAACTGCACAAAAAAACTATGTAGCCGCTCTGCGATACATTCGTTCACACTTCTGCTAAGCTAAAATACACTCCCAGTGGGAGGTGGCATAGCGTTTGCACGGCTGCTAAAAACTGCTAGCGAGCGATCAACTCGGAATGACCACCAATATACACTGGCAGCAAGCAGATTTCAAATTAGTCCAATTTCCATTAGGACAAGTTTTTAAAATGTTTTTGGTGGTAAATCAGCTGTGCCTTCAGTGTTCAAAATCAAAATGTGACTGTTCAAAATATCCAAAAATTATAATCAAATGTGCGTACCAGACAAATGAAGGATGTTGGCTTGTAATAAGTGTCTTTAAAGCAGTTTCTTTCCTCTTAGTATTCTCCTCCTTCCACAGCCGTTCAGATGTTACGTGGTATTTCACGTGTGTAGAGGATGGAGAGAATATATTAATAAAGTGCACTATTCGTAATATAAAGTGACACTGTGCTTAGATGCAAAAGTGCAAAAAAGGTGCTATAGTGCTTAAAGTGCAAAAAAGAATAAAAAAATAAAAAATCACCTTCTGGTAATGTGCTTATTTACCAATCAGGAAGGTGCAACACCAAGTGAGTTTTGTTAGTAAGATTCTGAGACAACACTCACTTTTTTCAAAATGTAATGTAACCAGATGGGATCCCCAGCGCCATCCATCAAACCAGAGAACCTTAAAACCAAAAAAAAAAAAATAATGCTCCCAAAGGGGAAGAAACTGCTAGTAGTGTAATTTTGTTTTTACACATTTAATTAAACACATAAAATAAAAAATGGACTCGTACAATTTGATAACAATATTCAGTATATGCTTATCTGTAAATCACATGAGAGAGCCGAGACCCAGTGACTGCACTACGCGTTTCGTCCCTTTCAATATGCTGGAACTTCCTCAGGGGTCATAGATCTATGAGAAAGGGGCGTGGCCTTGCTGAAATGGGCATGGCTTTGCATAAAGGGGCATGGTTTTGCAGGAAAAGACCACCTTATCTGGGCGTGCAGGTTGCAAAACTGGGGTATGTTGGCCACCACAGGAAAAACAAATAATCCTGATTCATGCCCCTTACATTATTTGTCATTTTTTCCTCCGTATAGTAATGCCCAGTATACATTATGCCACATACTGTAATGGCCCTTAGACATTATGCCACACACAATAATGCCCATGAAACATTATGCCACACACCATAATGCCTGTGACACATTATGACAGGCATCGCAATGCCCGTTATTCATTATGCTACACACTGCAATGCCCCTGATACTTTATAGCACATACAATGCCTGTGATACATTATGCCACACACTGCAATGTCCGTGATACATTATGTCACACACTGCAATGACCCTGAGACATTATACCACATTCCACAATGCCCGTGATATAGTATACCACACACCGTAATGCCTGTGACACATACGGCAATG